>NW_027037489.1:0-19899 GCF_034236695.1 Oncorhynchus nerka
ATAGAGAGGTATATAGAGACAGAGAGAGGTATATAGAGAGTATATAGAGACACAGAGAGTGTATAGAGAGTGTATATAGAGAGTGTATATAGAGACACAGAGAGGCATATAGAGACATGATAGGTATATAGAGAGGTATATAGAGACACAGAGAGGCATATAGAGAGGCACACAGAGAGGTACATAGAGACATAGAGAGGTATATAGAGGGGTATATAGAGACACAGAGAGGTATATAGAGACACAGAGAGGTATATAGAGAGGTATATAGAGACACAGAGAGGCATATAGAGGTATATAGAGAGGCATATAGAGACACAGAGAGGTATATAGAGACATAGAGAGGTATATAGAGAGGTATATAGAGTGGTATATAGAGAGGTATATAGAGAGGTATATATAGAGGTATATAGAGAGGTATATAGAGAGTCATATAGAGAGGTATATAGAGACACAGAGAGGTATATAGAGAGGTATATAGAGACACAGAGAGGTATATATAGAGACACACAGAGACAGAGAGAGGGTTATATTATAGAACACAGGGTTATATTATAGAGACACAGGTTATGTATAGACTACAGAGACAGAGAGGGTTATATTATAGAGACACAGATTTATATTATAGAGACACGGAGACAGAGGGTTATATTATAGAGACACAGAGACAGAGAAGGGGGTTATATTACTCAGAACACAGGTTATATTATAGAGACACAGAGACAGAGGTTTATATTATAGAGACACAGAGACAGAGGGTTATATTATAGAGACACAGAGAGGTATATAGAGGAGGTAGACAGAGAGGGTTATATTATAGAGACAGAAGTTTATATTATAGAGACAGAGAGACATAGAGGGTTATATTATAGAGACACAGGTTATATTATAGAAACAGAGACACAGAGGGTATATAGGACACACAGAGGTATATAGAGAGGGTTATATTATAGAGACACATGGAGACAGAAGGTTATATAGACACAGATATAGAAGGTTATATATAGAGACACAGAGACAGAGAGGGTTATATTATAGAGACACAGGTTATATTATAGAGACACAGAGAGAGGTATATAGAGACACAGAGAGGTATATAGAGACACAGAGAGGTATATAGAGACACAGAGAGGTACATAGAGACAGAGAGAGGTATATAGAGAGGTATATAGAGACACAGAGAGGTATAGAGAGAGGTATATAGAGAGGTATATAGAGAGGTATATAGAGAGGTATATAGAGAGGTATATAGAGACACAGAGAGGTATATAGAGACACAGAGAGGTATATAGAGACAGAGAGGTATATAGAGACACAGAGAGGTACATAGAGACAGAGAGAGGTATATAGAGAGGTATATAGAGACACAGAGAGGTATATAGAGAGGTATATAGAGAGGTATATAGAGAGGTATATAGTGACACAGAGAGGTATAGAGAGAGGTATATAGAGAGGTATATAGAGAGGTATATAGAGAGGTATATAGAGAGGTATACAGAGAGGTATATAGAGAGGTAATATAGAGAGGTATATAGAGAGGTATATAGAGACACAGAGAGGTATATAGAGAGGTATATAGAGACACAGAGAGGTATATAGAGAGGTATACAGAGAGGTACATAGAGAGGTATATAGAGAGGTATATAGAGAGGTATATAGAGAGGTATATAGAGACACAGAGAGGTATAGAGAGAGGTATATAAGAGAGGTATATAGAGAGGTATATAGAGAGGTATACAGAGAGGTATATAGAGACACAGAGAGGTATAGAGAGACACAGAGAGGTATATAGAGACACAGAGAGGTATATAGAGACACAGAGAGGTATATAGAGACACAGAGAGGTATATAGAGAGGTATACAGAGAGGTATATAGAGAGGTATATAGAGAGGTATATAGAGACACAGAGAGGTATATAGAGACACAGAGAGGTATATAGAGACACAGAGAGGTATATAGAGAGGTATACAGAGAGGTATATAGAGAGGTATATAGAGAGGTATATAGAGACACAGAGAGGTATATAGAGAGGTATATAGAGAGGTATATAGAGACACAGAGAGGTATATAGAGAGGTATATAGAGAGGTATATAGAGAGGTATATAGAGACACAGAGAGGTATATAGAGAGGTATATAGAGAGGTATATAGAGAGGTATATAGAGACACAGAGAGATATATAGAGAGGTATATGGAGAGGTATATAGAGAGGTATATAGAGAGGTATATAGAGACACAGAGAGGTATATAGAGACACAGAGAGGTATATAGAGACAGAGAGGTATATAGAGACACAGAGAGGTACATAGAGACAGAGAGAGGTATATAGAGACACAGAGAGGTATATAGAGACACAGAGAGGTATATAGAGACACAGAGAGGTACATAGAGACAGAGAGAGGTATATAGAGAGGTATATAGAGACACAGAGAGGTATAGAGAGAGGTATATAGAGAGGTATATAGAGAGGTATATAGAGAGGTATATAGAGAGGTATATAGAGACACAGAGAGGTATATAGAGACACAGAGAGGTATATAGAGACAGAGAGGTATATAGAGATATTATAGAGACACAGAGACAGAGGGTTATATTATAGAGACACAGAGACAGAGAGGTTTATATTATGAGACACAGAGACAGAGAGGTTATATTATAGAGAGACACAGGTTATATTATAGAGACAGAGGGTTATATTATAGGACACAGAGACAGGGTTATATAGGAGGAATTTTAGGTTATATTATAGAGACACAGAGACAGAGAGGGTTATATTATAGAGACACAGGTATATAGAGACACAGAGAGGGTTATATTATAGAGACACAGAGACAGAGAGGGTTATATTATAGAGACCCAGGTATATTATAGAGACACAGAGAGGTTATAATAGAGACACAGATACAGAGAGGGTATATAGAGACACAGAGACCCAGGTTATATTATAGAGACACAGAGACAGAGGCATATAGAGAGCGACAGAGAGGGTTATATTATAGAGACACAGAGACAGGTATATAGAGACACAGAGACATAGGAGGGGAGGTTATATATAGAGACACAGAGACAGAGAGGGTTATATTATAGAACACAGAGAGAGGGTTATATTATAGAGAGGTATATTATAGAGGTTATATTATAGAGACACAGAGACACAGAGGGTATAGAGACACAGAGAGGTTATATTATACTGGGTTATATTAGAGACACAGAGAGAGGGTTATATTATAGAGACCCAGGTATATTATAGAGACACAGAGACAGAGAGAGAGTATACAGAGACAGAGGTGGTTATATTATAGAGGTACACAGAGACACAGAGGGTTATATATAGAGACACAGAGACAGAGGGTTATATTATAGAGACACAGAGAGACAGAGAGGTTTATATTATAGAGACACAGACAGAGAGGTTATAATATAGAGAGACACAGGTTATATTATAGAGACAGAGAGGGTTATATTATAGAGACACAGAGACAGAGAGGGTTATATTTAGAACACAGGTTATATTATAGAGACAGAGACAGAGGTTATATTATATATAGATATTACAGAGACACATAGACAGAGGTTATATTATAGAGACAGAGGTTATATATTATAGAGACACAGGTTATATTATAGAGACACAGAGACAGAGAGGTTATATTAGAGACAGATACAGAGAGGGTTATATAGAGACACAGAGACAGAGGTTATTATAGATTACAGAGACAGAGAGGTTATATTATAGAGACACAGCGACAGAGAGGTTATATTATATAGAGACAGAGACAGAGAGGGTTATATTATAGAACACAGAGACAGAGAGGGTTATATTATAGAGACAGGGAGGGTATTATAGAGACAGAGACAGAGAGGTTATATTATAGAGACACAGAGACAGAGGGTTATATTATAGAGAGAGAGACAGAGAGGGTTATATTATAGAGACACAGAGACAGAGAGGTTATATTATAGAGACACAGAGACAGAGAGGGCTATATTATAGAGACACAGTTAGACAGAGAGGGTTATATTTACAGAGATGGTTATATTATAGAGACACAGAGAGGTTATATTATAGAGACACAGAGACAGAGAGGGTTATATTAGAGAGACAGAGACAGAGAGGGTTATATTATAGAGACACAGAGACAGAGAGGGTTATATTATAGAGACAGAGACAGAGAGGGTTATAGAGAGACAGAGAGGGTTATATTATAGAGACAGAGACAGAGAGAGGTATATTATAGAGACACAGAGACAGAGAGGTTATATTATAGAGACACAGAGACAGAGAGGGTTATATTATAGAGACACAGGTTATAGAGACACAGAGACAGAACCTTTATAGAGACACAGAGACAGAGAGGGTTATATTATAGAGTACACAGAGACACAGAGAGGTTATATTATAGAGGTACCCAGGTTATATTATAGAGACACAGAGACATAGAGGGTATATTATAGAGACACAGAGACAGAGAGGGTATTATAGAGACACAGAGACAGAGAGGTATACAGAGACACAGAGAGGTTATATTATAGAGACACAGAGGTAAAGAGGTTATATTAGAGACACAGGATATTTCTGATTTATATTATAGAGACACAGAGACAGAGGGTTTATATTATAGAGACACAGAGACACAGAGAGGTTATATTATAGAGACACAGGTTAGGTATATAGAGACAGAGATTATATAGAGACACAGGTTATATTATAGAGACATACAGAGAGGTACAGAGAGAGGGTTATATTATAGAGACACAGGTTATATTATAGAGACAGAGACAGAGAGGGTTATATTATAGGGTTATATTATAGAGACACAGAGACAGGTATAGAGACACATATTATAGAGACACAGAGACAGAGAGGGTTATATTATAGAGACACAGATACAGAGAGGTATATTATAGAGACACAGAGACAGAGAGGGTTATATTAGAGACACAGAGACAGAGAGGGTTATATTATAGACACAGAGAGTTATATTATAGAGACACAGAGACAAAGAGGGTTATATTTATAGAGACACAGAGAGAGAGGGTTATATTATAGAGAGAGACAGAGAGGTTATATTAGAGAGACACAGAGACAGAGAGGTTATATATAGAGAGACAGGAGGTATATAGAGACACAGAGAGGTTATATTATAGAGACACAGAGTTATATTATAGAGACACAGAGACAGAGAGAGGTTATATTAGAGAGGTATACAGAGAGGGTATATTATAGAGGTATACAGAGACACAGAGAGGTTATATACAGAGACCAGGTTATATTATAGAGACACAGAGAGAGAGGTTATAGATAGAGACACAGAGACAGAGAGGGTTATATTTATAGAGACACAGAGGGTATATAGAGAGGTTATATTATAGAGACACAGAGACAGAGAGGGTTATATTATAGAGAGAGAGACATAGAGAGGTATATAGAGACACAGAGTTATATATAGAGAGGTATACAGAGAGGTATATAGAGAGACAGAGAGACAGAGAGGGTATATTATAGAGACACAGAGAGGGTATAAAGACACAGAGAGGTTATGTTAGAGGTATATAGAGACAGAGAGGTTATTATAGAGACACAGAGAGGTATATAGAGACAGAGAGGGTATATATAGAGTACACAGAGAGGTATGAGGGTATATATTTAGAGACACAGAGAGGGTTATATAGAGACACAGGTTATATTATAGACAGAGAGGTATTATAGAGACACAGAGACAGAGAGGTATATAGAGACACAGAGACAGAGAGGTATATAGAGAGGTATATAGAGAGGTTATGTTATAGAGACAGAGAGACAGAGGGTATATAGAGGTATATTATAGAGACACAGGATATAGAGTATACACAGAGAGACATATTATATTATAGAGACACAGAGACAGAGAGGGTTATATATAGAGACACAGAGACAGAGGGTATATTAGACAGACACAGAGACAGAGAGAGGTTATATTATAGAGACACAGAGAGAGGTTATATTATAGAGAGAGACAGAGAGGTTATATTATAGAGACACAGAGACAGAGAGAGGGTTATATTAGAGAGGTTATATTACAGACACAGAGAGAGGGTTATATTATAGAGAGGTATTATAGAGACACAGGGCAGAGAGGTTATATTATAGAGACAGAGAGACAGAGAGGGTTATATTATAGAGAGACACAGAGGTACGGAGAGGGTTATATATAGAGACAGAACCTGAGGTATATTATAGAGACACAGAGACAGAGAGAGGTATATAGAGACACAGAGACAGAGGTATATAGAGGTATTATAACACAGAGACAGAGAGGTATATTATAGAGTAAACAGAGTACATAGAGGGTTATATTATAGAGACACAGACAGAGGGTTATATTATAGAGACACAGAGAGAGATATAGATAGAGATATAGAGACAGTATATAGAGGGTTATATTAGAGAGGTATATAGAGACAGAGGTGTATATAGAGACACAGAGACACAGAGGGTATATAGAGACAGAGAGGTATATTATAGAGACACAGAGAGGGTTATATTATAGAGACACAAGAGAGGTTATATAGAGACACAGAGAGAGGTTATAGAGAGACACAGAGACAGAGTTATATTAGATACACAGCGACAGAAGGTTATAGAGACACAGAGAGTTATATTATAGAGACACAGAGGAGGTTATAATATAGAACACAGAGACAGTCATAATATAGAGAGGAGGAGTTATATTATAGAGACACAGAGACTATATTTATATAGAGACACAGAGAGGTTATATATAGAGACACAGAGACAGAGAGGGTTATATTATAGAGACACAGAGACACAGAGGGTTATATATAGAGACACAGAGAGACAGAGAGGTTATATTATAGAGGACACAGAGACAGAGAGGCTTATATTATAGAGACACAGAGACAGAGGTATTATACAGACACAGGTTATATTATAGAGACACAGAGAGGTTATATTATAGAGGAGGTTATATTACAGAGAGAGGTATATATTATAGAGACACAGAGAGGTTATATTATAGAGACAGAGGTTATATTAGAGAGGTTATATTATAGAGACAGAGAGGGTTATATTATAGAGACAGAGAGAGACAGAGAGGGTTATATTATAGAGACACAGAGTTAGGGTTATATTATAGAGACACAGAGTTATATTATAGAACACAGAGACAGAGAGGGTTATATTATAGAGACAGAGAGGGTTATATTATAGAGACAGAGACACAGAGAGGTTATAAGGTATAGAGACACAGAGACACAGAGGTTATATTATAGAGAGGTACACAGAGAGACAGAGAGGGTATATAGAGACACAGCCAGAGGTATACAGAGACAGAGAGGTATATATTATAGAGAGGTGTATAGAGACAGAGAAGGTTATATTATAGAGAGACACAGAGGGGTATATTAGACAGATTTATATAGAGGGTATATTATAGAGACAGAGAGGGTATATATAGAGACACAGAGACAGAGGGTTATATTATAGAGAGAGACAGAGGGTTATATTATAGAGACAGAGAGACAGAGAGGGTTATATTATAGAGAGAGAGGGTTATATTATAGAGACACAGAGACAGAGGTATATTAGAGACAGAGACAGAGAGGTTATATTATAGAGACAGTAGATAGAGAGGGTATATGGAGAGAGACAGAGAGTTATATATAGAGACACAGAGACAGATATAGAGACAGAGACAGGTATACAGAGAGGTTATATTATAGAGACACAGAGACAGAGGGTTATATTAGAGAGGTATAGAGACACAGAGGGTATATTATAGAGACACAGAGAGGGTACATAAAGATACAGAGAGGGTTATATAGAGACAGAGAGGGTATATTATAGAGACACAGGGTTAGTATAGAGAGGGTTATATATAGACACAGAGACATAGAGGAGAGACAGAGAGGGTTATATTATAGAGACACAGAGTATATAGAGAGGTATATTATAGAGACACAGAGACAGAGAGGGTTATAATATAGAGACACAGAGAGGTATATAGAGAGGTATAGTTATATTAGAGAGGTACAGAGAGGGTTATATTATAGAGACACAGAGACAGAGAGGTTATATTAGGTATATAGACAGGTTATTATAGAGACACACAGGTTATAGACAGAGACACAGATATTATAGAGACCCAGGTTATATTATAGAGTATACAGAGACAGAGAGAGGTATATATTATAGAGACAGAGGTACATAGAGGGTTATAGGTATATAGAGACACAGAGTCAGAAGGGTTATATTATAGAGACACAGAGAGAGAGGTATATAGAGACACAGAGGTACAGAGAGGGTTATACATAGAGAGATACAGAGACACAGAGGGTATATTATAGAGACAGAGAGACACAGAGAGGTATATAGAGAGACACAGAGACAGAGAGTTATATATAGAGACAGAGAGACAGAGGAGATTATATTATAGAGACACAGAGACACAGAGAGGTATATATAGAGACACAGGTATATTAGAGGACATAGAGAGACAGAGAGGTTATATTATAGAGACACAGGTTATATTATAGAGACACAGAGACAGAGAGGGTTATATTATAGAGACCCAGGTTATATTATAGAGACACAGAGACAGAGACAGAGACAGAGACACAGAGACAGAGAGGGTTATATTATAGAGACACAGAGACACAGAGGGTTATATTATAGAGACACAGAGACACAGAGGGTTATATTATAGAGACACAGAGACAGAGAGGGTTATATTATAGAGACACAGAGACAGAGAGGGTTATATTATAGAGACACAGAGACAGAGAGGGTTATATTATAGAGACACAAGAGACAGAGAGGGGTATATAGAGACACAGAGACAGAGAGGGTTATATTATAGATATATAGACACAGAGAGAGGGTTATATTATAGAGACACAAGAGAGGGTTATATTAGAGAGGGTTATATTATAGAGGAGATATAGAGGGTTATATTATAGAGACAGGAGGGTTATAGAGACACAGAGACAGAGAGGTTATATTATAGAGACGAGGGTTATATTATAGAGACACAGAGTTTATATTATAGAGACAGAGAGGTATAGAGACACAGGTATATTATATTATAGAGTTATACAGAGACAGAGAGGGTTATATTATAGAGACAGAGAGACAGAGAGGGTTATATTATAGAGAGGTTATATTATAGAGACAGAGAGACAGAGACAGAGATAGAGACACAGAGACAGAGGGTTATATTATAGAGACACAGAGACACAGAGGGTTATATAGAGAGACACAGAGACACAGAGGGTTATATAGAGACACAGAGACAGAGAGGGTTATATTATAGAGAGACAGAGTTATATTATAGAGACAGGTTATATTATAGAACACAGAGGTTATACAGACAGAGGTTATATTATAGAGACACAGAGACAGAGAGGTTATATTATAGAGACACAGAGATATTATAGAGACACAGAGAGAGGTATATTATAGAGGTATATAGAGACACAGAGTTAGGTATAGAGAGACAGTATATAGAGAGGTATATAGAGAGGTATATAGAGAGGTATATATATATAGAGACACAGAGAGGTATATAGAGACACAGAGTTATATATAGAGACACAGAGACAGAGACAGAGAGAGAGTACATAGAGACAGAGGTTATATTATAGAGACATAGAGACACAGAGGGTTATATAGAGACAGAGACAGAGAGGTTATATTATAGAGACATAGAGACAGAGGGTTATATTATAGAGACACAGAGACAGAGAGGGTTATATTATAGAGACACAGAGACAGAGGGTTATATAGAGAGACACAAGAGACAGAGAGGTTATATTAGAGAGACACAGAGAGAGGTTATATTATAGAGAGGATATTATAGAGACATAGAGAGGTATATAGAGACACAGAGACAGAGAGGTTATATTATAGAGACACAGAGACACAGAGGTTATATATAGAGACACAGAGAGAGGGTTATATTATAGAGACAGAGATAGAGAGGTATATATAGAACACAGAGACAGAGGGTTATATTATAGAGGTATATAGAGAGGTATTATAGAGAGACAGAGACATAGAGAGGTATATTAGAGAGACAGAGAGTATACAGAGAGGTATTATAGAGACAGAGAGACAGAGAGGGTATATATAGAGGTTATATTATAGAGACACAGAGACAGAGAGGGTTATATAGAGACAGGTTATATTATAGAGTATACAGAGACAGAGAGGGTTATATTATAGACACAGATAGAGATTATAGAGACACAGAGGGTTATATTATAGAGACCCAGGTTATATTATAGAGACAGAGACAGAGACATTATAGAGACACAGAGACAGAGAGGTTATATTATAGAGACACAGAGACAGAGGGTTATATTATAGAGACACAGAGAGGGTTATATTATAGAGACAGAGAGGGTTATATTATAGAGGTTATATTATAGAGGTATATAGAGAGACAGAGAGAGGGTTATATTATAGAGACACAGAGACAGAGAGGGTTATATTATAGAGACACAGACAGAGAGGGTTATATTATAGAGACACAGAGAGGGTTATATTACAGAGAGACAGGTTAGGGTTATATTATAGAGACACAGAGAGAGAGGGTTATATATTATAGAGACACAGAGACAGAGAGGGTTATATTATAGAGACACAGAGACAGAGAGGGTTATATTATAGAGACACAGAGACAGAGAGGGTTATATTATAGAGACCCAGGTTATATTATAGAGACACAGAGACAGAGACAGAGACAGAGACACAGAGACAGAGAGGGTTATATTATAGAGACACAGAGACACAGAGGGTTATATTATAGAGACACAGAGACACAGAGGGTTATATTATAGAGACACAGAGACAGAGAGGTAGAGATAGACAGAGAGGTTATATTATAGAGACACAGAGACAGAGAGGGAGGGTATAGAGACACAGGTTATATTATAGAGACACAGAGACAGAAGGTTATATTATAGAGAGGGTTATATTATAGAGACACAGAGACAGAGAGGGTTATATTAGAGACACAGAGAGGGTATAGAGACACAGGACACAGAGAGGTTATATTATAGAGACACAGGAGGGTTATATTATAGAGAGACAGAGAGTTATATTATAGAGACACAGAGACAAGGGTTATATTATAGAGAGGTACATAGAGAGGTTATATTATAGAGACAGAGAGAGGTTATATTATAGAGACACAGAGACAGAGAGGGTTATATTATAGAACACAGAGGTATATATAGAGACACAGACAGAGGGTTATATTATAGAGGTTATACATAGAGACACAGAGACAGTATATATTATAGAGACACAGAGAGGTATATAGAGACATACAGAGAGGGTATATTATAGAGACCCAGGTTATATTATAGAGACACAGAGACAGAGACAGAGACAGAGACAGAGACACAGAGAGGTTATATAGAGACATAGAGAGGGTATTATAGAGACACAGAGAGAGGTATATAGTGTATAGAGACACAGAGACAGAGAGGCCATAGAGAGGTTATATTACTAGAGACACAGACAGAGAGGGCTATATTATAGAGACAGAGACAGAGGGTTATATTATAGAGGTACATACAAGAGGTTATATTATAGAGACACAGGAGGTATAGAGACACAGAGACAGAGAGGTATATAGAGATCAGGTTATATTATAGAACACAGAGAGAGGTATATAGAGAGAGGGTTATATTAGAGGCTATAGAGAGACAGAGAGGTATAGGAGAGAGGTATACAGAGACAGGTACAGAGACATAGAGAGGTTATATAGAACACAGGTATATAGAGACAGAGAGACATTACAGAGAGAGGTTATATTATATACACAGAGAGGTATATAGAGACAGAGAGGTTATATAGATTAGGTGTATAGAGAGAGGTTATATAGAGAGGATATAGAGATATTAGAGAGGAGACAGAGAGGGTTATATATAGAGGTATATAGAGAGGGTTATATATAGAGACACAGAGAGATAGAGAGGGTTATATTAGAGACAGAGAGGTTATATAGACACAGAGACAGAGAGGTTATATATAGAGGCACAGGTTATATTATATAGAGAGGTATTATAGAGACACAGACAGAGACAGAGACAGAGGGTTATATTATAGAGACACAGAGAGGTTATATAGAGACACAGAGAGGATATTATAGAGACACAGACACAGAGGGTTTATAAGACACATAGAGACACAGAGAGACACAGAGGGTTATATTATAGACACAGAGACAGAGGTTATATTATAGAGACACAGAGACAGAGAGGGTTAGGTATATAGAGACAGAGACAGAGAGGGTTATATTATAGAGACAGAGGTTATAGAGGTATTATAGAGAGGTTATATTAGAGAGGTTATATTATAGAGACACAGAGAGGGTTATATTAGAGAGACACAGGTTATATTATAGAGACAGAGAGACAGAGAGGGTTAATTATATAGTTATATTACAGAGAGAGACAGAGAGAGGTTATATTATAGAGACACAGAGACAGAGGCTTATATTTAGGTTATATTATAGAGACACAGAGAGGTATATAGAGACACAGGTTATATTATAGAGACACAGAGATATTATAGAGACACAGAGACAGAGAGGTTATATTAGAGAGTACACAGAGACAGAGAGTTATATTATAGAGAGAGGTTATATTATAGAGAGACAGAGACAGAGACAGAGACACAGAGGGTTACATATAGAGGTTATGAGTTGGGTTATATTTAGAGAGACACAGAGGGTTATATTATACACAGAGACACAGAGGGTTATAGAGATAGAGAGGTATACAGAGACAGAGAGGGTTATTTATATACAGAGACAGAGAGGTATATAGAGACACAGAGACCAGGTTTATATTATAGAGAGTAGACAGAGAGGTTATATTATAGAGTCATTGCTAGAGAGACAGAGAGATTTTATGGGATTTATTAGACAGAGAGACAGAGAGGGTATAGGAGACACAGGTTATATTATAGAGACACACAGGTTATATTATAGAGGGTTATATTACAGAGACACAGAGGGTTTCTATAGGTTATATTATAGAGAGTTATGTTTATAGAGACACAGAGACAGAGGTTATATTATAGAGACACAGAGACACAGAGGGTTATATTATAGAGACACAGAGAGGTTATATTATAGAGACCAGAGTTATAGGTTATATATAGAGACACAGAGACAGAGAGGGTTATATTAGAGACACAGAGAGACAGTATATTATAGAGAGAGAGAGACAGAGAGGGTTATATTATAGAGACACAGAGACAGAGGGTTATATTATAGAGACACAGAGACAGAAGGGTTATATTATAGAGAGGGTTATATTATAGAGACAGAGAGGGTTATATTATAGAGACACAGACACAGAGAGGTTATATTATAGAGTTATTATAGAGACACAGAGACAGAGAGGGTTATATTATAGAGACACAGGGTTATCCTCTTATAGAGGATTTATATTATAGAGACACAGAGAGGGGTTATATAGAGACCAGAGGTTATATTATACACAGAGACAGAGACAGAGACAGAGACACAGAGTATAGAGAGGGTTATATATAGAGACACAGAGTACAGAGGGTATATTATAGACAGAGGTTATATAGAGAGACACAGAGAGGGTTATATTATAGAGAGACAGAGGTTATATTATAGAGACACAGGTTATATTATAGAGACACAGAGACAGAGAGGGTTATATTATAGAGACCCAGGTTATATTATATATAGAGACACAGAGAGACACAGAGACAGAAGGTTATATTATAGAGACACAGAGACACAGAGGTTATATTATAGAGACACAGAGAGGTTATATTATAGAGACACAGAGACAGAGGGTTATATTATAGAGACAGAGAGGGTTATATTATAGAGACACAGAGACAGAGAGGGTTATATTATAGAGAGAGACAGAGAGGGTTATATTATAGAGACACAGAGACAGGGTTATATTATAGAGACACAGAGACAGAGAGGTTATATTATAGAACACAGAGACAGAGAGACACAGAGAGACAGAGAGGTTATATTATAGAGACACAGAGACAGAGAGGGTTATATTATAGAGACACAGGTTATATTATAGAGACACAGAGACAGAGGGTTATATTATAGAGACACAGGTTATATTATAGAGACACAGAGACAGAGAGGGTTATATTATAGAGACAGAGACAGAGAGGGTTATATTATAGAGACATAGAGACAGAGACAGAGACAGAGAGACACAGAGACAGAGAGTTATATTATAGAGACACAGAGACACAGAGAGGTTATATTATAGAGACACAGAGACAGAGGGTTATATTATAGAGAGAGACAGAGAGGTTATATTATAGAGACACAGAGACAGAGAGGTTATATTATAGAGAGAGACAGAGAGAGGGTTATATTATAGAGACACAGAGACAGAGAGGGTTATATTATAGAGACAGAGAGACAGAGAGGGTTATATTTAGAGAGGTTATATTATAAGAGACAGAGAGACAGAGAGGGTTATATATACAGGTTATATTATAGAGAGAGACAGAGAGGGTTATATTATAGAGACACAGAGACAGAGAGGGTTATATTATAGGTATATGGAGAGGGTATACAGAGAGGTATTTATATATAGAGACACAGAGAGGGTTATATTATAGAGACACAGAGACAGAGGGTTATATTATAGAGACAGAGAGACAGAGGGTTATATTATAGAGACACAGACAGAGAGGGTTATATTATAGAGAGAGGTATACACAGAGAGGTACAGAGACAGAGGTTATATTATAGAGAGGTTATATTATATTGACACAGAGAGGTATATTATAGAGACACAGAGACAGAGGGTTATATTATAGAGACAGAGAGGGTTATATTATAGAGACACAGAGAGGGTTATATTAGAGACATAGAGAGGTTATATACAAGACAGAGACAGAGAGGCTATATTATAGAGACAGAGAGACAGAGGTTATATTATAGAGAGAGATTATAGAGACACAGAGAGGGTATATTATAGACACAGGTTATATTATAGAGACAGAGAGACAGAGAGAGGTATTATAGAGACACAGGTTATATTATAGAACAGAGAGAGACAGAGAGGGTTATATAGAGACAGAGACAGAGAGGGTTATATTATAGAGACAGAGGGTATATATAGAGACAGAGAGACAGAGAGGGTTATATTATAGAGACACAGAGAGAGGGTTATATTATAGAGAGAGACAGAGAGACACAGAGGTATATAGAGGGGTTATATTATAGAGACAGAGAGACAGAGAGGGTTATATTATAGAGACAGAGACAGAGGGTTATATTATAGAGAGGTTATATTATAGAGACACAGAGACAGAGAGGGTTATATTATAGTAGACACAGAGACAGAGAGGCTATATTACAGAGAGGTATATAGAGACAGAGACATTATAGAGACAGAGACAGAGACACAGAGAACAGAGAGGTTATATTATAGAGACACAGAGGGTTATATTATAGAGACACAGAGACACAGAGGGTTATATTATAGAGAGACAGAGAGGTTATATATAGAGACACAGAGAGGACATAGAGGTTATATTATAGAATACAGAGACAGAGAGGTTATATTATAGAGACACACAGAGACAGAGGGTTATATTATAGAGAGAGAGGGATTACATTATAGAGACACAGAGAAGGTTATATTATAGAGACACAGGTTATATTATAGAGACACAGAGACACAGAGGGTTATATTATAGAACACAGAGACAGAGAGGGTTATATTATAGAGACACAGAGATGAGGGTTATATTATAGAGACACAGAGACAGAAGGTTTATATTATAGAGACACAGAGACAGAGAGGGTTATATTATAGAGACAGAGAGAGACAGAGAGGGTTATATTATAGAACTGAAGACAGAGGGTTATATTATAGAGACCAAGTTTTCTTTAGAGACACAGAGACAGAGACAGAGACAGAGACACAGAGACAGAGAGGTTATATTATAGAGACACCTTGTAGAGGGTTATATTAGAGACACAGAGAGGTATATAGAGACACAGAGAGGTACATAGAGACAGAGAGAGGTATATAGAGAGGTATATAGAGACACAGAGAGGTATAGAGAGAGGTATATAGAGAGGTATATAGAGAGGTATATAGAGAGGTATATAGAGACACAGAGAGGTATATAGAGACACAGAGAGGTATATAGAGACAGAGAGGTATATAGAGACACAGAGAGGTACATAGAGACAGAGAGAGGTATATAGAGAGGTATATAGAGACACAGAGAGGTATATAGAGAGGTATATAGAGAGGTATATAGTGACACAGAGAGGTATAGAGAGAGGTATATAGAGAGGTATATAGAGAGGTATATAGAGAGGTATATAGAGAGGTATATAGAGACACAGAGAGGTATAGAGAGAGGTATATAAGAGAGGTATATAGAGAGGTATATAGAGAGGTATACAGAGAGGTATATAGAGACACAGAGAGGTATATAGAGAGGTATATAGAGACACAGAGAGGTATATAGAGACACAGAGACAGAGACAGAGACAGAACACAGAGGAATTTCAGGTTATATTATAGGTACACAGAACTACAGAGGGGTTATATTATAAGGGACACAGAGAGGGTTATATTAGGAGGTACACAGAGACAGAGAGGGTTATATTATAGAGGTACCAAAAGAGAAGTTTTATAGAGACACAGAGACAGAGGATTTATATTATAGAGAGAGAGACACTAGAGGGTTATATTATAGAGACACAGGAGCAGAGAGGGTTATATAGAGACACAGAGACAGAGAGGGTTATATTATAGAGACACAGAGACAGAGGGTTATATTATAGAGACAGAGAGACAGAGAAGGGTTATATTATAGAGACACAGAGACAGAGAGGGTTATATTATAGAGACACAGGTTATATTATAGAGACACAGAGACAGAGAGGTATATAGAGACACAGGTTATATTATAGAGACACAGGAGCAGAGGGTTATGTATAGACACAGAGACAGAGGGTTATATTATAGGGCCAGGTTATATTATAGAACACAAAGGATACAGAGACAGTATATAAAGACACAGAGACAAGTTATATTATAGGGCCACAGAGACACAGAGGGTTTATATTAGAGAGACACAGAGACACAGAGAGGTTATATTATAGAGACACAGAGACAGAGGGTTATATTATAGAGACACAGAAGGTTATATAGAGACACAGAGACAGAGGTATCTTATAGAGACACAGAGACAGAAGGTTATATTATAGAGGTATAGAGGTTGCTATATAGAGACACAGTTATATTATAGAAACACAGAGACTAGAGGTATATAGAGACACAGGTTATATTATAGAGACACAGAGAGTATATAGAGTTTATATATAGAGACACAGAGACAGAGAGGTATATAAAGACAGAGAGGTTATATTGCTAGAGACAGAGAGGTTATATAGAGAGACATAGAGAGGTATATATAGAGACAGATAGAGACAGAGAGGGTTATATTATAAGACAGAGACAGAGGGTTATATTATAGGGGTATACCCAGAGACAGAGAGGGTTATATTATAGAACAGAGAGACAGAGGGTTATATTATAGACAGGTATAGAGAGGGTTATATAGAGGGCTAGAGAGACAGAGAGGGTTATATTATAGAGACACAGAGACAGAGGGTTATATATAGAGACAGAGGGTTATATAAGAGAGACAGAGACAGAGGTATATTATAGAGACAGAGATGGTTATATTATAGAAGAGAAGAGACAGAGGTTATATTATAGAACTACAAGAGAAGGGATTTTATATTATAGAGACAGAGAGACAGAGAGGGTATATTATAGAGACTAGAGAGGTACAGAGAGGGTTATAATATAGAGACAGGTTATATTATAAGGTATATAGAGAAGGTATATTATAGACACAGGTTATATTATAGAACAGCAGGAGACAGAGGGTTATATTATAGAGACACAGGTTATATTATAGAGACAGAGAGACAGAGAGGGTTATATTATAGGTACAGAGACGAGGATTATATTATATAGAGACAGAGGGTTATATTATAGAGACAGAGAGACAGAGGTTATATTATAGAGACACAGAGACAGAGAGGTTATATTGAGACCACAGGGCTGAGAAGAGGTTATGTGCCAGAACACAGAGACAGAGAGGGTTTATATTCATAGAGACAGAGACAGAGGGTTATATTATAGAGACACAGAGACAGAGAGGTATATAGAGACCAGAGAGGTATATCAGAGAGTATCACAGAGAGGTGTATATAGAGACACAGAGAGGTATATAGAGAGGTATATAGAGAAGGTATATAGAGAGTACATAGAGAGGTATATAGAGACACAGAGAGGTATATAGAGACACAGAGAGTATGAGATACAGAGAGGTATATAGAGAGGTATATAGAGACACAGAGAGGTATATAGAGAGGTATATAGAGAGGTATATAGAGACATAGAGAGGTATATAGAGAGGTATATAGAGAGGTATATAGAGAGAGTATAGTAAGAGAGGTATATAGAGAGGTATATAGAGAGGTACATAGAGAGGTATATAGAGACACAGAGAGAGTATATAGAGAGGTATATGGAGAGGTATATAGAGAGTATATAGAGAGGTATATAGAGACACAGAGAGGTATATAGAGACACAGAGAGGTATATAGAGACAAGAGAGGTATATAGAGACACATAGAGAGTACATAGAGACAGAGAGAGGTATATAGAGACACAGAGAGGTATATAGAGACACAGAGAGGTATATAGAGACACAGAGAGGTACTATAGAGACAGAGGTATATAGAGGTATATCAGAGAGGTATATAGAGACACAGAGAGGTATAAGAGAGGTATATAGAGAGGTATATAGGTATGTAGAGTACATAGAGAGGATATATAGAGAGGTATATAGAGACGTACAGAGAGAGGAGTATATAGAGAGGTATATAGAGAGGTGTATAGTAGAGGTATACAGAGAGGTATATAGAGACAGAGAGGTATATAGAGACACAGAGAGGTATCGAGTAGAGGTATATAGAGAGGTATATATGAGACACAGAGAGGGTATATAGAGACCATAGAGAGGTATATAGAGAGAGTGTATAGAGAGGTATATAGAGACAGAGAGGTATATAGAGAGGTACATGAGAGGTATATAGGAGAGGTATATAGAGGACACAGAGAGGTATATAGAGAGGTATATGAGAGACACAGAGAGGTATATAGAGAGGTATATAGAGACCAGAGAGTATATAGAGAGGTATATAGAAGTATATAGAACCAGAGGTATATAGAGATATAAGTAGAGAGGTATATAGGAGACACAGAGAGGTATATAGAGACACAGAGAGGTATATAGAGAGGTATATGAGAGGTATATAGAGACATAGAGAGGTATATAGAGAGGTATATAGAGAGGTATATGAGAGAGATATCATAGAGAGGTATATAGAGAGGTATATAGAGACACAGAGAGAGAGGTATATAGAGAGGTATATAGAGAGGCATATGAGAGGTATATGAGAAGTATATAGAGACACAGAGAGGTATATAGAGAGGTATATAGAGAGGCACAGAGAGTATATAGAGAGTATATAGAGAGGCACATAAGAGAGGTATATAGAGACACAGAGAGGTATATAGAGAGGTATATAGAGACACAGAGAGGTATATAGAGAGGTATATAGAGAGGTATATAGAGAGGTATATAGAGAGGTATATAGAGAGGTATATAGAGACACAGAGAGGTATATAGAGAGGTATATAGAGACACAGAGAGGTATATAGAGAGGTATATAGAGACACAGAGAGGTATATAGAGAGGTATATAGAGACACAGAGAGGTATATAGAGAGTATATAGAGGGTATATAGAGAGGTATAGAG
>NW_027037490.1:0-19900 GCF_034236695.1 Oncorhynchus nerka
AAACAAGACTGCTAAAACAAATAAGACTGCTAAACGAATGACTGCTAAACAAGACTGCTATACAAACAAGACTGCAAAACAAACGAGACTGCTAAACAAACAAGACTGCTAAACAAACAAGACTGCTAAACAAAACAAGACTGCTAAACAATACTGCTAAACAAGATCTGCTAAACAAACGAGACTGCTAAACAAACAAGACTGCTAAACAAACGAGACTGCTGGATGAACAAGACTGCTAAACAAACAAGACTGCTAAACAAGACTGCTAAACAAACGAGACTGCTAAACAAACAAGACTGCCAAACAAACAAGACTGCTAAACAAGACTGCTAAACAAACGAGACTGCTAAACAAACGAGACTGCTAAACAAGACTGCTAAACAAACAAGACTGCTAAACAAACAAGACTGCTAAACAAACTGAGACCTGCTAAACAAACAAGACTGCTAAACAAACAAGACTGCTAAACAAACGAGACTGCTAACAACAAGACTGCTAAACAAACGAGACTGCTAAACAAACGAGACTGCTAAACAAACAAGACTGCTAAACAAACAAGACTGCTAAACAAACAAGACTGCTAAACAAACGAGACTGCTAAACAAACAAGACTGCTAAACAAACAAGACTGCTAAACAAACAAGACTGCTAAACAAACGAAGACTGCTAAACAAACAAGACTGCTAAACAAACGAGACTGCTAAACAAACAAGACTGCTAAACAAACAAGACTGCTAAACAAACAAGACTGCTAAACAAACAAGACTGCTAAACAAACAAGACTGCTAAACAAACGAGACTGCTAAACAAACGAGACTGCTAAACAAGACTGCTAAACAAACAAGACTGCTAAACAAACGAGACTGCTAAACAAGACTGCTAAACAAACAAGACTGCATAAACAAGACTGCTAAACAAACAAGACTGCTAAACAAACTAGACTGCTAAACAAACAAGACTGCTAAACAAACAAGACTGCTAAACAAACAAGACTGCTAAACAAACAAGACTGCTAAACAAACGAGACTGCTAAACAAACAAGACTGCTAAACAAGACTGCTAAACAAACAAGACTGCTAAACAAACGAGACTGCTAAACAAACAAGACTGCTAAACAAACAAGACTGCTAAACAAACGAGACTGCTAAACAAGACTGCTAAACAAACGAGACTGCTAAACAAACGAGACTGCTAAACAAACGAGACTGCTAAACAAACAAGACTGCTAAACAAACGAGACTGCTAAACAAACGAGACTGCTAAACAAACAAGACTGCTAAACAAACAAGACTGCTAAACAAACGAGACTGCTAAACAAGACTGCTAAACAAACGAGACTGCTAAACAAACAA
This sequence comes from Oncorhynchus nerka, assembly GCF_034236695.1. NCBI lineage: Eukaryota > Metazoa > Chordata > Actinopteri > Salmoniformes > Salmonidae > Oncorhynchus > Oncorhynchus nerka. Next base: position 1,356 of record NW_027037490.1, read on the forward strand.
GACTGCTAAACAAACAAGACTGCTAAACAATACTGCTAAACAAGACTGCTATACAAACAAGACTGCTAAACAAACGAGACTGCTAAACAAACAAGACTGCTAAACAAACGAGACTGCTAAACAAACAAGACTGCTAAACAATACTGCTAAACAAGACTGCTAAACAAACGAGACTGCTAAACAATACTGCTAAACAAGACTGCTAAACAAACGAGACTGCTAAACAAACAAGACTGCTAAACAAACGAGACTGCTAAACAAACAAGACTGCTAAACAATACTGCTAAACAAGACTGCTAAACAAACGAGACTGCTAAACAAACAAGACTGCTAAACAAACAAGACTGCTAAACAAGACTGCTAAACAAACGAGACTGCTAAACAAACAAGACTGCTAAACAAGACTGCTAAACAAGACTGCTAAACAAACAAGACTGCTAAACAAACGAGACTGCTAAACAAACAAGACTGCTAAACAAACAAGACTGCTAAACAAACAAGACTGCTAAACAAACAAGACTGCTAAACAAACGAGACTGCTAAACAAACGAGACTGCTAAACAAGACTGCTAAACAAGACTGCTAAACAAACAAGACTGCTAAACAAACGAGACTGCTAAACAAACGAGACTGCTAAACAAACAAGACTGCTAAACAAACAAGACTGCTAAACAAACAAGACTGCTAAACAAACAGACTGCTAAACAAACGAGACTGCTAAACAAACAAGACTGCTAAACAAACGAGACTGCTAAACAAACGAGACTGCTAAACAAACAAGACTGCTAAACAACGAGACTGCTAAACAAACGAGACTGCTAAACAAACGAGACTGCTAAACAAACGAGACTGCTAAACAAACAAGACTGCTAAACAAACGAGACTGCTAAACAAGACTGCTAAACAAACGAGACTGCTAAACAAGACTGCTAAACTAAACAAGACTGCTAAACAAACGAGACTGCTAAACAAACAAGACTGCTAAACAAACAAGACTGCTAAACAAACGAGACTGCTAAACAAACAAGACTGCTAAAAGACAAACAAGACTGCTAAACAAACAAGACTGCTAAACAAACAAGACTGCTAAACAAACAAGACTGCTAAACAAACGAGACTGCTAAACAAACGAGACTGCTAAACAAACAAGACTGCTAAACAACAAGACTGCTAAACAAACAAGACTGCTAAACAAACAAGACTGCTAAACAAACAGACTGCTAAACAAACAAGACTGCTAAACAAACAAGACTGCTAAACAAACAAGACTGCTAAACAAACAAGACTGCTAAACAAACAAGACTGCTAAACAAACAAGACTGCTAAACAAACAAGACTGCTAAACAAGACTGCTAAACAAACGAGACTGCTAAACAAACAAGACTGCTAAACAAGACTGCTAAACAAACAAGACTGCTAAACAAACAAGACTGCTAAACAATACTGCTAAACAAACAAGACTGCTAAACAAACGAGACTGCTAAACAAACAAGACTGCTAAACAAACGAGACTGCTAAACAAACAAGACTGCTAAACAAACAGACTGCTAAACAAACAAGACTGCTAAACAAACAAGACTGCTAAACAAACGAGACTGCTAAACAAACGAGACTGCTAAACAAACAAGACTGCTAAACAAGACTGCTAAACAAACGAGACTGCTAAACAAACAAGACTGCTAAACAAGACTCTAAACAAACAAGACTGCTAAACAAACAAGACTGCTAAACAAACGACTGCTAAACAAACGAGACTGCTAAACAAACAAGACTGCTAAACAAACAAGACTGCTAAACAAACGAGACTGCTAAACAAACAAGACTGCTAAACAAACAGACTGCTAAACAAGACTGCTAAACAAACAAGACTGCTAAACAAACGAGACTGCTAAACAAACAAGACTGCTAAACAAACAAGACTGCTAAACAAGACTGCTAAACAAACAAGACTGCTAAACAAACGAGACTGCTAAACAAACAAGACTGCTAAACAAACAAGACTGCTAAACAAACTGCTAAACAAGACTGCTAAACAAACAAGACTGCTAAACAAACGAGACTGCTAAACAAACAAGACTGCTAAACAAACGAGACTGCTAAACAAACAAGACTGCTAAACAAACTGCTAAACAAGACTGCTAAACAAACGAGACTGCTAAACAAACTGCTAAACAAGACTGCTAAACAAACGAGACTGCTAAACAAACAAGACTGCTAAACAAACGAGACTGCTAAACAAACAAGACTGCTAAACAATGACTGCTAAACAAACGACTGCTAAACAAACAAGACTGCTAAACAAACAAGACTGCTAAACAAACAAGACTGCTAAACAAGACTGCTAAACAAACGAGACTGCTAAACAAACGAGACTGCTAAACAAGACTGCTAAACAAGACTGCTAAACAAACAAGACTGCTAAACAAACAAGACTGCTAAACAAACAAGACTGCTAAACAAACAAGACTGCTAAACAAGACTGCTAAACAAACAAGACTGCTAAACAAACGAGACTGCTAAACAAACGAGACTGCTAAACAAGACTGCTAAACAAACAAGACTGCTAAAAAAACGAGACTGCTAAACAAACGAGACTGCTAATCAAACGAGACTGCTAAACAAACAAGACTGCTAAACAAACAAGACTGCTAAACAAGACTGCTAAACAAACGAGACTGCTAAACAAGACTGCTAAACAAACAAGACTGCTAAACAAACGAGACTGCTAAACAAACAAGACTGCTAAACAAACGAGACTGCTAAACAAACAAGACTGCATAAACAAGACTGCTAAACAAACAAGACTGCTAAACAAACGAGACTGCTAAACAAACGAGACTGCTAAACAAACGAGACTGCTAAACAAGACTGCTAAACAAACAAGACTGCTAAACAAACGAGACTGCTAAACAAGACTGCTAAACAAACGAGACTGCTAAACAAACAAGACTGCTAAACAAACAAGACTGCTAAACAAACGAGACTGCTAAACAAACAAGACTGCTAAACAAACAAGACTGCTAAACAAACAAGACTGCTAAACAAACAAGACTGCTAAACAAACAAGACTGCTAAACAAACGAGACTGCTAAACAAACAAGACTGCTAAACAAACAAGACTGCTAAACAAACAAGACTGCTAAACAAACAAGACTGCTAAACAAGACTGCTAAACAAACGAGACTGCTAAACAAACAAGACTGCTAAACAAGACTGCTAAACAAGACTGCTAAACAAACAAGACTGCTAAACAAGACTGCTAAACAAACAAGACTGCTAAACAAACGAGACTGCTAAACAAACAAGACTGCTAAACAAACGAGACTGCTAAACAAGACTGCTAAACAAACGAGACTGCTAAACAAACAAGACTGCTAAACAAACGAGACTGCTAAACAAACAAGACTGCTAAACAAACGAGACTGCTAAACAAACAAGACTGCTAAACAAGACTGCTAAACAAACGAGACTGCTAAACAAACGAGACTGCTAAACAAACAAGACTGCTAAACAAGACTGCTAAACAAACGAGACTGCTAAACAAACAAGACTGCTAAACAAACAAGACTGCTAAACAAACGAGACTGCTAAACAAACAAGACTGCTAAACAAGACTGCTAAACAAACAAGACTGCTAAACAAACAAGACTGCTAAACAAACAAGACTGCTAAACAATGACTGCTAAACAAACGAGACTGCTAAACAAACAAGACTGCTAAACAAACAAGACTGCTAAACAAACAAGACTGCTAAACAAACAAGACTGCTAAACAATACTGCTAAACAAACGAGACTGCTAAACAAACAAGACTGCTAAACAAACAAGACTGCTAAACAAAAGACTGCTAAACAAACGAGACTGCTAAACAAACAAGACTGCTAAACAAACAACACTGCTAAACAAGACTGCTAAACAAACAAGACTGCTAAACAAACAAGACTGCTAAACAAGACTGCTAAACAAACGAGACTGCTAAACAAACGAGACTGCTAAACAAACGAGACTGCTAAACAAACAAGACTGCTAAACAAACGAGACTGCTAAACAAATGAGACTGCTAAACAAACGAGACTGCTAAACAAACAAGACTGCTAAACAAACGAGACTGCTAAACAAACGAGACTGCTAAACAAACAAGACTGCTAAACAAGACTGCTAAACAAGACTGCTAAACAAGACTGCTAAACAAGACTGCTAAACAAACGAGACTGCTAAACAAACAAGACTGCTAAACAAACAAGACTGCAAAACAAACGAGACTGCTAAACAAACAAGACTGCTAAACAAACAAGACTGCTAAACAAACAAGACTGCTAAACAAACGAGACTGCTAAACAAACAAGACTGCTAAACAAACAAGACTGCTAAACAAACAAGACTGCTAAACAAACAAGACTGCTAAACAAACGAGACTGCTAAACAAACAAGACTGCTAAACAAATAGACTGCTAAACAAACGAGACTGCTAAACAAACAAGACTGCTAAACAAACAAGACTGCTAAACAAACAAGACTGCTAAACAAGACTGCTAAACAAACAAGACTGCTAAACAAACAAGACTGCTAAACAAGACTGCTAAACAAACAAGACTGCTCAAACAAGACTGCTAAACAAACGAGACTGCTAAACAAACAAGACTGCTAAACAAACAAGACTGCTAAACAAACGAGACTGCTAAACAAGACTGCTAAACAAACGAGACTGCTAAACAAACAAGACTGCTAAACAAACAAGACTGCTAAACAAACGAGACTGCTAAAACAAGACTGCTAAACAAACGAGACTGCTAAACAAACAAGACTGCTAAACAAACAAGACTGCTAAACAAATAGACTGCTAAACAAACAAGACTGCTAAACAAACAGAGACTGCTAAACAAACAAGACTGCTAAACAAACAAGACTGCTAAACAAACAAGACTGCTAAACAAACGAGACTGCTAAACAAACAAGACTGCTAAACAAACAAGACTGCTAAACAAACAAGACTGCTAAACAAGACTGCTAAACAAACGAGACTGCTAAACAAACGAGACTGCTAAACAAGACTGCTAAACAAGACTGCTAAACAAACAAGACTGCTAAACAAACAAGACTTCTAAACAAACGAGACTGCTAAACAAACAAGACTGCTAAACTAACAAGACTGCTAAACAAACGAGACTGCTAAACAAGACTGCTAAACAAACAAGACTGCTAAACAAACGAGACTGCTAAACAAACAAGACTGCTAAACAAGACTGCTAAACAAACGAGACTGCTAAACAAACAAGACTGCTAAACAATACTGCTAAACAAACGAGACTGCTAAACAAACAAGACTGCTAAACAAACAAGACTGCTAAACAAGACTGCTAAACAAACGAGACTGCTAAACAAACAAGACTGCTAAAAACAAGACTGCTAAACAAACAAGACTGCTAAACAAACAAGACTGCTAAACAAGACTGCTAAACAAGACTGCTAAACAAACGAGACTGCTAAACAAACAAGACTGCTAAACAAGACTGCTAAACAAACAAGACTGCTAAACAAACAAGACTGCTAACCAAGACTGCTAAACAAACAAGACTGCTAAACAAACGAGACTGCTAAACAAACAAGACTGCTAAACAAACGAGACTGCTAAACAAACAAGACTGCTAAACAAACAAGACTGCTAAACAAACAAGACTGCTAAACAAGACTGCTGAACAAGACTGCTAAACAAACAAGACTGCTACAAACAAGACTGCTAAACAAACAAGACTGCTAAACAAACAAGACTGCTAAACAAACAAGACTGCTAAACAAACAAGACTGCTAAACAAACAAGACTGCTAAACAAGACTGCTAAACAAACAAGACTGCTAAACAAGACTGCTAAACAAACAAGACTGCTAAACAAACGAGACTGCTAAACAAACAAGACTGCTAAACAATACTGCTAAACAAACGAGACTGCTAAACAAACAAGACTGCTAAACAAACAAGACTGCTAAACAAACAAGACTGCTAAACAAGACTGCTAAACAAACGAGACTGCTAAACAAATAAGACTGCTAAACAAACGAGACTGCTAAACAAACAAGACTGCTAAACAAACGAGACTGCTAAACAAACGAGACTGCTAAACAAACAAGACTGGTAAACAAACAAGACTGCTAAACAAACAAGACTGCTAAACAAACAAGACTGCTAAACAAGCGAGACTGCTAAACAAGACTGCCAAACAAGCGAGACTGCTAAACAAACAAGACTGCTAAACAAACAAGACTGCTAAACAAACGAGACTGCTAAACAAACAAGACTGCTAAACAAATGAGACTGCTAAACAAGACTCCTCAAACTACCTGGACTACTGCATTAAACAAGACTGCACCACACAACACTGCTAAACAAACAAGACTGCACAAACACACACACAGTAGTACTGCAACACAACACAGACACACGTTCACAACAAACGAGCTATCCTGTTGCTAAACAAACAGTAAGACTGTTCTAAACAAACAAGATTTTTTACGTTAAACAAACAAAATGGATTAAATACAAATACAAAAATCATCAATCTAAACAATAGCCCATAATGTCAAAGTGAAAACAGGTTTACAATTTAAAAATACCTTAAACATAAGTATTTACAGACTTTGCTAAACAAACAAGACATTCTTTTCCAAACATCATGAGATTTTATCAGCATATCGATTAGCAACCAGGGTGGTAAAACCTTGGATCATTGTTACTCTAAGACTGCTAAAGGCCCTGCCCTGCCCCTTTCGGAAAACAACGACTCCGTTGATCCCTGCCTACAGGCAGAAACTTAAACAAGAGGCTCCCACGCTGAGGTCTGTCCAACGCTGGTCAGACCAAGCTGACTCCACACTCCAAGACTGCTTCCATCACGTGGACTGGGACAAGATTGCGTCAGATGAAAATATTGACGAATACGCTGATTCGGTGTGCGAGTTCATTAGAACGTGCGTCGAAGATGTCGTTCCCATAGCAACGATAAAAACATTCCCAAACCAGAAACCGTGGATTGATGGCAGCATTCGCGTGAAACTGAAACAAGACTGCTTTTAATCAGGGCAAGGTGTCTGGTAACATGTCCGAATATAAACAATGCAGCTATTCCCTCCGCAAGGCTATTAAACAAGCTAAGCGTCAGTACAGAGACAAAGTGGAATCTCAATTCAATGGCTCAGACACAAGAGGCATGTGGCAGGGTCTACAGTCAATCACGGACTACTAGAAGAAACCCAGCCCAGTCACGGACCAGGATGTCTTGCTCCCAGGCAGACTAAATAACTTTTTTGCCCGCTTTGAGGACAATACAGTGCCACTGACACTGCCTGAAAACATGCGGTCTCTCCTTCACTGCAGCCGAGGTGAGTAAGACATTTAAACGTGTTAACCCTCGCAAGGCTGCAGGCCCAAGACGGCATCCCCAGCCGCGCCCTCAGAGCATGCGCAGACCAGCTGGCGGTGTGTTTACGGACATATTCAATCAATCCCTATACCAGTCTGCTGTTCCCACATGCTTCAAGAGGGCCACCATTGTTCCTGTTCCCAAGAAAGCTAAGGTAACTGAGCTAAACGACTACCGCCCGTAGCACTCACTTCCGTCATCATGAAGTGCTTTGAGAGACTAGTCAAGGACCATATCACCTCCACCCTACCTGACACCCTAGACCCACTCCAATTTGCTTACCGCCCAAATAGGTCCACAGACGATGCAATCTCAACCACACTGCACACTGCCCTAACCCACCTGGACAAGAGGAATACCTATGTGAGAATGCTGTTCATCGACTACAGCTCGGCATTCAACACCATAGTACCCTCCAAGCTCGTCATCAAGCTCGAGACCCTGGGTCTCGACCCCCCCCTGTGCAACTGGGTACTGGACTTCCTGACGGGCCGCCCCCAGGTGGTGAGGGTAGGCAACAACATCTCCTCCCCGCTGATCCTCAACACGGGGGCCCCACAAGAGTGCGTTCTGAGCCCTCTCCTGTACTCCCTGTTCACCCACGACTGCGTGGCCACGCACGCCTCCAACTCAATCATCAAGTTTGCGGACGACACAACAGTGGTAGGCTTGATTACCAACAACGACGAGACGGCCTACAGGGAGGAGGTGAGGGCCCTCGGAGTGTGGTGTCAGGAAAATAACCTCACACTCAACGTCAACAAAACTAAGGAGATGATTGTGGACTTCAGAAACAGCAGAGGAACACCCCCTATCCACATCGATGGAACAGTAGTGGAGAGGGTAGCAAGTTTTAAGTTCCTCGGCATACACATCACAGACAAACTGAATTGGTCCACTCACACTGACAGCGTCGTGAAGAAGGCGCAGCAGCGCCTCTTCAACCTCAGGAGGCTGAAGAAATTCGGCTTGTCACCAAAAGCACTCACAAACTTCTACAGATGCACAATCGAGAGCATCCTGGCGGGCTGTATCACCGCCTGGTACGGCAACTGCTCCGCCCTCAACCGTAAGGCTCTCCAGAGGGTAGTGAGGTCTGCACAACGCATCACCGGGGCAAACTACCTGCCCTCCAGGACACCTACACCACCCGATGTTACAGGAAGGCCATAAAGATCATCAAGGACATCAACCACCCGAACCACTGCCTGTTCACCCCGCTATCATCCAGAAGGCGAGGTCAGTACAGGTGCATCAAAGCTGGGACTGAGAGACTGAAAAACAGCTTCTATCTCAAGGCTATCAGACTGTTAAACAGCACCACCATTGAGTGGCTGCTGCCAACACACTGTCATTGACACTGACCCAACTCCAGCCACTTTAATAATGGGAATTGATGGAAAATGATGTAAATATATCACTAGCCACTTTAAACAATGCTACCTATATAATGTTACTTACCCTACATTATTCATCTCATATGCATACGTATATACTGTACTCTACATCATCGATGCATCCTTATGTCATAAATGTATCACTAGCCACTTTAACTATGCCACTTTGTTTACTTTGTCTACATACTCATCTCATATGTATATAAATACAAATACCATCTAAAAAATGCTCTGTACCATCACACTCATATATCCTTATGTACATATTCCTTATCCCCTTACACTGTGTATAAGACAGTAGTTTTAGAATTGTTAGTTAGATTACTTGTTGGTTATCATAGCATTTCGAACTAGAAGCACAAGCATTTGCTACACTCGCATTAAATTGCTAGCCATGTGTATGTGACTTTGGATTTGATTTCATCCTTGAGATGTTTTCTACATCCTGATTGGAGTCCACCTGTGGTAAAGTCAATTCAAATAGACATGATTTAGAAAGGCACAGACCTGTCTATATAAGGTCCTACAGTTGACAGTGCATGTCAGAGCAAAAACCAAGCCATGAGGTTGAGGGAATTGTACGTAGAGCTCCGAGACAGGCTTGTGTCAAGGCAACGATCAGGGGAAGGGTACCAAACATTTCTGCAGCATTGAAGGTCCCCAAGAACACAGTGGCCTCCATCATTGTTAAATGGAAGAAGTTTGGAACCACCAAGACTCTTCCTTGAGCTGGCCTCCTGGCCAAACTGAGCAATCGGAGGAGAAGAGCCTTGGTCAGCGAGGTGACCAAGAACCCGATGGTCACTCTGACAGAGCTCCAGAGTTCCTCTGTGGATATGGGAGAACCTTCCAGTACGACAACCGTCTCTGCAGCGTTCCACCAATCAGGCCTTCATGATAGAGTGGCCAGAGAGAAGCCACAACTCAGTAAAAGACACATTTGCACAAAAAAAACATGTTGTTTTGTCATTATGGGGTATTGTGTGTAAATTCATGGGGGAAAAAAATATTTAATACATTTTAGAGTAAAGTTGTAATGTAACAATATGTTGAAATAGTCAAGTGGTCATAATACTGTAAAGTGGCTGTTCCACTGGATGTCATAAGGTGAAAGCACCAATTTGTAAGTCGCTCTGGATAAGAGCGTCTGCTAAATGACTTAAATGTAAATGTAAATACTTTCCGAATGCAATGTATAAATCTACTTCTGTTACCACATCCACTCTGTACTGGTACTCTATATAGCCATGTTATGACCTCATACCCCTCCACATCCACTCTGTACTGGTACTCTATATAGCCATGTTATTACCTCATACCCTCCACATCCACTCTGTACTGGTACTCTATATAGCCATGTTATGACCTCCATACCCCTCCCACATCCACTCTCTGTACTGGTACTCTATATAGCCATGTTATTACCTCATACCCCTCCACATCCACTCTGTGCAGTACTCTATATAGCCATGTTATGACCTCTCATACCCCTCCACATCCACTCTGTACTGGTACTCTATATATAGCCATGTTATGACCTCATACCCCTCCACATCCACTCTGTACTGGTACTCTATATAGCCATGTTATGACCCTCATGCCCCTCCACATCCTCTGTACTGGTACTCTATATAGCCATGTTATGACCTCATACCCCTCCACATCCACTCTGTACTGGTACTCTATATAGCCATGTTTGACCTCATATTACCCCTCCACATCCACTCTGTACTGGTACTCTATATAGCCATGTTATTACCTCATACCCTCCACATCCACTCTGTACTGTACTCCTATAGCCATGTTATGACCTCACACCCCTCCACATCCACTCTGTACTGGTACTCTATATAGCCATGTTATGACCTCCTCCCCCTTCACATCCACTCTGTACTGGTACTCTATATAGCCATGTTATGACCTCATACCTCCACATCCACTCTGTACTGGTACTCTATATAGCCATGTTATTACCTCATACCCCCACATCCACTCTGTACTGGTACTCTATATAGCCATGTTATGACCTCATACCTCCACATCCACTCTGTACTGGTACTCTATATAGCCATGTTATTACCTCATACCCTCCACATCCACTCTCTACTGGTACTCTATATAGCCATGTTATGACCTCATACCCCTCCACATCCACTCTGTACTGGTGCTCTATATAGCCATGTTACCTCATGCCCCTCCACACCCTCTCCTCATCCACTCTGCCCTACTGGTACTCTATATAGCCATGTTATGACCTCCATACCCCTATAAATCCACTCTGTACTGGTACTCTATATAGCCATGTTATGACCTCATACCCCTCCCATCCACTCTGTACTGGTACTCTATATAGCCATGTTATTACCTCATACCCCTCCACATCCACTCTGTACTGGTGCTCTAGCCATGTTATGACCTCATACCCTCCACATCCACTCTGTACTGGTACTCTATATAGCCATGTTATGACCTCATACCCCTCCACATCCACTCTGTACTGGTACTCTATATAGCCATGTTATGACCTCCCCTCTACATCCACTCTGTACTGGTACTCTATATAGCCATGTTATGACCTCACACCCTCCCACATCCACTCTGTACTGGTACTCTATATAGCCATGTTATGACCTCACACCCCTCCACATCCACTCTGTACTGGTACTCTATATAGCCATGTTATGACCTCATACCCCTCCATCCACTCTGTACTGGTACTCTATATAGCCATGTTATTACCTCATACCCCTCCACATCCACTCTGTACTGGTACTCTATATAGCCATGTTATGACCTCATGCCCCTCCACATCCCTCATACCCCTCCTTGCCCCTCCACATCCACTCTGTACTGGTACTCTATATAGCCATGTTATTACCTCATACCCCTCCACATCCACTCTCTACTGGTGCTCTATATAGCCATGTTATGACCTCATACCCCTCCATCCACTCTGTACTGGTACTCTATATAGCATGTTATTACCTCATACCCTCCACATCCACTCTCTACTGGTACTCTATATAGCCATGTTATGACCTCCGTACCCCTCCACATCCACTCTGTACTGGTACTCTATATAGCCATGTTATTACCTCGTGCCCCTCCACATCCACTCTGTACTGGTACTCTATAGCCATGTTATTACCTCGTGCCCCTCCACATCCACTCTGTACTGGTACTCTATATAGCCATGTTATTACCTCATACCCCTCCACATCCACTCTGTACTGGTACTCTATATAGCCATGTTTATGACCCTCACACCCTCCACATCCACTCTCTGACTGGTACTCTATATAGCCATGTTATGACCTCTTACCCCTCCCACATCCCTCTGTACTGGTACTCTATATATAGCCATGTTATGACCTCATACCCCTCCATCCACTCTGTACTGGTACTCTATATAGCCATGTTATGACCTCATACCCCTCATCCACTCTGTACTGGTACTCTATATAGCCATGTTATGACCTCCATACCCCTCCACATCCACTCTGTACTGGTACTCTATATAGCCATGTTATGACCTCATACCCCTCCACATCCACTCTGTACTGGTACTTTCTATATAGCCATGTTATTACCTCGTGCCCCTCCACATCCACTCTGTACTGGTACTCTATATAGCATGTTATTACCTCATACCCCTCCACATCCACTCTCTACTGGTACTCTATATAGCCATGTTATTGACCTCATACCCCTCCCACATCCACTCTGTACTTGCTCTATATAGCCATGTTATTACCTCATACCCCTCCACATCCACTCTCTACTGGTACTCTATATAGCCATGTTATGACCTCATGCCCCTCCCATCCACTCTGTACTGGTACTCTATATAGCCGTATTATTACCTCGTACCCCTCCACATCCACTCTGTACTGGTACTCTATATAGCCATGTTATTACCTCATACCCCTCCACATCCACTCTGTACTGGTACTCTATATAGCCATGTTATTACCTCATACCCCTCCACATCCACTCTGTACTGGTACTCTATATAGCCATGTTATTACCTCATACCCCTCCACATCCACTCTGTACTGGTACTCTATATAGCCATGTTATGACCTCATACCCCTCCACATCCACTCTGTACTGGTACTCTATATAGCCATAGCTATACCTTCACATCCACTCTGTACTGGTACTCTATATAGCCATGCTATACCTCATACTCTCCACATCCACTCTGTACTGGTACTCTATATAGCCATGTTATTACTCTCATACCCTCCACATCCACTCTGTACTGGTACTCTATATAGCCATGTTATTACTTCATACTTCTCCACATCCACTCTGTACTGGTACTCTATATAGCTATGCATGACCTCATACTCTCCACATCCACTCTGTACTGGTACTCTATATAGCCATGTTATGACCTCATACTCCTCCACATCCACTCTGTACTGGTACTCTATATAGCCATGTTATGACCTCATACTCCTCCACATCCACTCTGTACTGGTACTCATATAGCCATGTTATGACTCTCATACTCTCCACATCCACTCTGTACTGGTACTCTATATAGCCATGTTATGACCTCATACTCTCCACATCCACTCTGTACTGGTACTCTATATAGCCATGTTATTACTCTCATACCCTCCACATCCACTCTGTACTGGTACTCTATATAGCCATGTTATGACCTCATACTCTCCACATTCACTTGTACTGGTACTTATATAGCCATGTCATACTTCATACCTTCCACATCCACTCTGTACTGGTACTTCTATATAGCCATAGTTATGACTCTCATACTTCTCCACATCCACTCTGTACTGGTACTCTATATAGCCATGTTATGACTCTCATACTCCTCCACATCCACTCTGTACTGGTACTCTATATAGCCATGTTATGACCTCATACCCTCCACATCCACTCTGTACTGGTACTCTATATAGCCATGTTATTACTCTCATACTCTCCACATCCACTCTGTACTGGTACTTCTATATAGCCATGTTATGACCTCATACCCCTCCACATCCACTCTGTACTGGTACTCTATATAGCCATGTTATGACCTCATACCCTCCACATCCACTCTGTACTGGTACTCTATATAGCCATGTTATTACCTCATACCTCTCCACATCCACTCTGTACTGGTACTCTATATAGCCATGTTATGACCTCATACCTCTCCACATCCACTCTGTACTGGTACTCTATATAGCCATGTTATTACTCTCATACCCTCCACATCCACTCTGTACTGGTACTCTATATAGCCATGTTATTACCTCATACCTCCACATCCACTCTGTACTGGTACTCTATATAGCCATGTTATGACCTCATACCCTCCACATCCACTCTGTACTGGTACTCTATATAGCCATGTTATTACTCTCATACCTCTCCACATCCACTCTGTACTGGTACTCTATATAGCCACAGCTATACTCTCATACCCTCCACATCCACTCTGTACTGGTACTCTATATAGCCATGTTATGACTCTCATACCTTCCACATCCACTCTGTACTGGTACTCTATATAGCCATGTTATGACTCTCATACCTCCACATCCACTCTGTACTGGTACTTCTATAGCCATGTTATGACTCTCATACTCCTCCACATCCACTCTGTACTGGTACTCTATATAGCCATGTTATTACCTCATACTCTCCACATCCACTCTGTACTGGTACTCTATATAGCCATGTTATGACCTCATACCTCTCCACATCCACTCTGTACTGGTACTTATATAGCCATGTTATTACCTCATACTCCTCCACATCCACTTCTGTACTGGTACTTCTATATAGCCATGTTATGACCTCATACTCTCCACATCCACTCTGTACTGGTACTCTATATAGCCATGTTATGACTCTCATACTCCTCCACATCCACTCTGTACTGGTACTCTATATAGCCATGTTATTACTCTCATACCTCCACATCCACTCTGTACTGGTACTCTATATAGCCATGTTATGACCTCATACTCTCCACATCCACTCTGTACTGGTACTCTATATAGCCATGTTATGACCTCATACCCTCCACATCCACTCTGTACTGGTACTCTATATAGCCATGTTATGACCTCATACCCTCCACATCCACTCTGTACTGGTACTCTATATAGCCATGTTATGACTCTCATACCTCTCCACATCCACTCTGTACTGGTACTCTATATAGCCATGTTATGACTCTCATACCTCTCCACATCCACTTCTGTACTGGTACTTCTATATAGCCATAGTTATATACTCTCATACCCTTCCACATCCACTCTGTACTGGTACTCTATATAGCCATGTTATTACCTCATACCCTCCACATCCACTCTGTACTGGTACTCTATATAGCCATGCTATAGACTCTCATACTCCTCCACATCCACTCTGTACTGGTACTCTATATAGCCATGTTATTACTCTCATACCTCTCCACATCCACTCTGTACTGGTACTCTATATAGCCATGTTATGACCTCATACCCTCCACATCCACTCTGTACTGGTACTCTATATAGCCATGTTATGACCTCATACCTCCACATCCACTCTGTACTGGTACTCTATATAGCCATGTTATGACCTCATACCCTCCACATCCACTCTGTACTGGTACTCTATATAGCCATGTTATGACCTCATCACACCCTCCACATCCACTCTGTACTGGTACTCTATATAGCCATGTTATTACCTCATATCCCTCCACATCCACTCTGTACTGGTACTCTATATAGCCATGTTATGACTCTCATACCCCTCCACATCCACTCTGTACTGGTATCTCTATATAGCCATGTTATGACCTCATACCTCTACATCCACTCTGTACTGGTACTCTATATAGCCAGCATTACTCTCATACTCTCCACATCCACTTGTACTGGTACTCTATATAGCCATGTTATGACCTCACACCTCTCCACATCCACTCTGTACTGGTACTCTATATAGCCATGTTATTGACCTCATACCTCTCCACATCCACTCTGTACTGGTACTCTATATAGCCATGTTATGACTCTCATACCTCCACATCCACTCTGTACTGGTACTCTATATAGCCATGTTATGACTCTCATACCTCTCCACATCCACTCTGTACTGGTACTCTATATAGCCATGTTATTACTTCCTCATACCCTCCACATCCACTCTGTACTGGTACTCTATATAGCCATGTCATGACCTCATACCCTCCACATCCACTCTGTACTGGTACTCTATATAGCCATGTTATGACCTCATCACTCCTCTACATCCACTCTGTACTGGTACTCTATATAGCCATGTTATTACTCTCATACCCTCCACATCCACTCTGTACTGGTACTCTATATAGCCATGTTATGACTCTCATACCTCCACATCCACTCTGTACTGGTACTCTATATAGCCATGTTATGACCTCATACCTCCACATCCACTCTCTACTGGTACTCTATATAGCCAGTATACTCTCATACCTCCACATCCACTTGTACTGGTACTCTATATAGCCATGTTATGACTCTCATACCTCTCCACATCCACTCTGTACTGGTACTCTATATAGCCATGTTATGACTCTCATACCTCTCACATCCACTCTGTACTGGTACTCTATATAGCCATGTTATTACTCTCATACTCCTCCACATCCACTCTGTACTGGTACTCTATATAGCCATGTTATGACCTCATACCTCTCCACATCCACTCTGTACTGGTACTCTATATAGCCATGTTATTACCTCATACTCCTCCACATCCACTCTGTACTGGTACTTCTATATAGCCATGTTATTACCTCATACCCTCCACATCCACTCTGTACTGGTACTCTATATAGCCATGTTATTACTCTCACACTCTCCACATCCACTCTGTACTGGTACTCTATATAGCCATGTTATTACCTCATACCTCTCCACATCCACTCTGTACTGGTACTCTATATAGCCATGTTATTACCTCATACCTTCCACATCCACTCTGTACTGGTACTCTATATAGCTCATGTTATGACTCTCATACTTCTCTACATCCACTTCTGTACTGGTACTCTATATAGCCATGTTATTACTCTCATACCTCTCCACATCCACTCTGTACTGGTACTCTATATAGCCATGTTATGACTCTCATACCTCCACATCCACTCTGTACTGGTACTCTATATAGCCATGTTATGACACTCATACCTCTCCACATCTCACTTCTGTACTGGTACTCTATATAGCCATGTTATGACCTCATAACTCTCCACATCCACTCTGTACTGGTACTCTATATAGCTACAGCATACTGCATACTTCCACATCTACTTGTACTGGTACTCTATATAGCCATGCATACTCATACTTCCACATCCACTCTGTACTGGTACTCTATATAGCCATGTTATTACTCTCATACCTCCACATCCACTCTGTACTGGTACTCTATATAGCCATAGCATACTCTCATACCCTCCACATCCACTCTGTACTGGTACTCTATATAGCCATGTTATTACCTCATACCTCTTCACATCCACTCTGTACTGGTACTCTATATAGCCATGTTATGACTCTCATACCCTCCACATCCACTTCTGTACTGGTACTCTATATAGCCATGTAGCATGACCTCATACCCCTCCACATCCACTCTGTACTGGTACTCTATATAGCCATAGCTATGACTCTCATACCCTCCACATCCACTCTGTACTGGTACTCTATATAGCCATGTTATTACCTCATACTCTCCACATCCACTCTGTACTGGTACTCTATATAGCCATGTTATGACTCTCATACTCTCCACATCCACTTCGTACTGGTACTCTATATAGCCATGTTATTACCTCATACCTCTCACATCCACTCTGTACTGGTACTCTATATAGCCATGTTATTACTCTCATACCCTCCACATCCACTCTGTACTGGTACTCTATATAGCCATGTTATGACCTCACACTCCTCCACATCCACTCTGTACTGGTACTCTATATAGCCATGTTATTACCTCGCACCCTCCACATCCACTTCTGTACTGGTACTCTATATAGCCATGTTATGACCTCATACCCCTCCACATCCACTCTGTACTGGTACTCTATATAGCCATGTTATGACCTCACACTCTCCACATCCACTCTGTACTGGTACTCTATATAGCCATGTTATGACCTCATACCTCCACATCCACTTGTACTGGTACTCTATATAGCCATGCTATTACTTCTCATACCTCCACATCCACTCTGTACTGGTACTTCTATATAGCCATAGTTATGACTCTCATACCTCTCCACATCCACTCTGTACTGGTACTCTATATAGCCATGTTATTACTCTCACACCTCCACATCCACTCTGTACTGGTACTCTATATAGCCATGTTATGACTCTCATACCTCCACATCCACTCTGTACTGGTAATCTCTATATAGCCATGTTATGACTCTCATACCTCTCCACATCCACTCTGTACTGGTACTCTATATAGCCATGTTATTACTCTCATACCCTCCACATCCACTCTGTACTGGTACTCTATATAGCCACATAGTTATTACCTCATACCCCTCCACATCCACTCTGTACTGGTACTCTATATAGCCATAGCATGACTCTCATACTCCTCCACATCCACTCTGTACTGGTACTCTATATAGCTACATGCTATACTCTCATACCCTCCACATCTACTCTGTACTGGTACTCTATATAGCCATGTTATTACTCTCATACC
>NW_027037491.1:0-19903 GCF_034236695.1 Oncorhynchus nerka
AGGGAGGGATGGGAGGGATGGATGGAGGGATGGGAGGTGGAAGGAGGGAGGAATGGATGGAGGGATGGGAGGTGAAGGAGGGAGGAACGGATGGAGGGATGGGAGGTGGAAGGAGGGAGGAATGGATGGAGGGATGGGAGGTGAAGGAGGGAGGAATGGATGGAGGGATGGGAGGTGACGGAGGGAGGAATGGATGGAGGGATGGGAGGTGAAGGAGGGAGGAACGGATGGAGGGATGGGAGGTGAAGGAGGGAGGAATGGATGGAGGGATGTGAGGGGGAAGGAGGGAGGAATGGATGGAGGGATGTGAGGGGGAAGGAGGGAGGAATGGATGGAGGGATGGGAGGTGGAGGGAGGAATGGATGGAGGGATGGGAGGTGGAGGGAGGAATGGATGGAGGGATGTGAGGGGGAAGGAGTTAGGAATGGATGGAGGGATGTGAGGGGAAAGGAGGGAGGAATGGATGGAGGGATGGGAGGTGAAGGGAGGAATGGATGGAGGGATGGGAGGTGAAGGAGGGAGGAATGGATGGAGGGATGGGAGGTGAAGGAGGGAGGAATGGATGGAGGGATGGGAGGTGAAGGAGGAGGAATGGATGGAGGGATGTGGGGGAAGGAGGGAGGAATGGATGGAGGGATGGGAGGGGGAAGGAGGGATGAATGGATGGAGGGATGGGAGGTGAAGGAGGGAGGAATGGATGGAGGGATGTGAGGGGGAAGGAGGGAGGAATGGATGGAGGGATGGGAGGTGAAGGAGGGAGGAATGGATGGAGGGATGTGGGGGGGAAGGAGGGAGGAATGGATGGAGGGATGGGAGGGGGAAGGAGGGATGAATGGATGGAGGGATGGGAGGTGAAGGAGGGAGGAATGGATGGAGGGATGGGAGGTGAAGGAGGGAGGAACGGATGGAGGGATGGGAGGTGAAGGAGGGAGGAATGGATGGAGGGATGGGAGGTGAAGGAGGGAGGAACGGATGGGGATGGGAGGTGAAGGAGGGAGGAACGGATGGAGGGATGGGAGGTGAAGGAGGGAGGAATGGATGGAGGGATGTGAGGGGAAGGAGGGAGGAATGGATGGAGGGATGGGAGGGGGAAGGAGGGATGAATGGATGGAGGGATGGGAGGTGAAGGAGGGAGGAATGGATGGAGGGATGGGAGGTGAAGGAGGGAGGAACGGATGGGGATGGGAGGTGAAGGAGGGAGGAACGGATGAAGGGATGGGAGGTGAAGGGGGGAGGAATGGATGGAGGGATGTGAGGGGGAAGGAGCGAGGAATGGATGGAGGGAGGGGAGGTGAAGGAGGGAGGAACGGATGGGGATGGGAGGTGAAGGAGGGAGGAACGGATGGAGGGATGGGAGGTGAAGGAGGGAGGAATGGATGGAGGGGATGTGAGGGGGAAGGAGGGAGGAATGGATGGAGGGATGGGAGGGGAAGGAGGGAGGAATGGATGGAGGGATGGGAGGTGAAGGAGGGAGGAATGGATGGAGGGATGGGAGGTGAAGGAGGGAGGAACGGATGGGGATGGGAGGTGAAGGAGGGAGGAACGGATGGAGGGATGGAGGTGAAGGAGGGAGGAATGGATGGAGGGATGTGAGGGGGAAGGAGGGGAGGAATGGATGGAGGGATGGGAGGTGAAGGAGGAGGAATGGATGGAGGATGTGGGGGGAAGGAGGAGGAATGGATGGAGGGATGGGAGGGGGAAGGAGGGATGAATGGATGGAGGGATGGGGAGGTGAAGGAGGGAGGAATGGATGGAGGGATGGGGAGGTGAAGGAGGGAGGAACTGGATGGAGGGATGGGAGGTGGAAGGAGGGGAGGAATGGATGGAGGAGGATGGGAGGGGGAAGGAGGGATGAATGGATGGAGGGATGGGAGGTGAAGGAGGGAGGAATGGATGGAGGGATGGGAGGGGGAAGGAGGGATGAATGAATGGAGGGATGGGAGGGGGAAGGAGGGATGAATGGATGGATAGATGGAGGAGTGTGTGCAATGGAGCATGGAGGGAAGCCACTGCATTTACCCTGATGTAGATGGCTGTTCCCTCTACCACACTACCACACACAGACACACACACACACACACACACACACACACACACACACACACACACACACGCGCACACACACACACGCACACACACACACACACATACACACACACACACACACACACACACACACACACACACACAGTGGAATAGCCACAAAGGTGAACATCCACAAATACGGGGGTAGCATTATTGAGCCTAAGGGGGAGAAATGGGGAGATAACTGGTATGCTCAATATGACTCTAAGTCTGTGTCCCAAATCCTACCCTATAACATAGTGAATTACTTCAGACCAGACCCCTAAGGACTCTGGTGCAAAGTAGTGGTCTAGAAAGGGAATAGGTTGACATTTGGAAGCCTGAAAGTCTCCATATAGAGAATGATAGTAAGAAGGAATCTATCTGGACATTTTCCTCAGAAGTAGGAATCTATCTGGGACATATTCCCCTTTCTGTGAAGTAGGAATCTAAGCTGGGACATATTCCCTTTCAGAAGTAGAAATCTCTGGGACATATTCCCCTCTGTGAAGTAGGGAATCTAGCTGGGACATATCCCCCTCTCAGTGAAGTAGGAATCTAGCTGGGACATATTCCCCTCTCTTTGAAGTAGGAATCTCTCTGGGACATATTCCCCTTTCTGAAGTAAGAATCTATCTGTGACATATTCTCCTTTCACCACCACCATCACCACCATCACCACTACCATCACCATCACCATCGAAACCCAAGAGCTGATGAGCAGCATGACCTTTCTACGGGTACATATTCTGCACACACTCACCACCTCCACCACCACCACCATTACCATCTCCACCATCACCACCTCCACCACCCACCACCTCCACCACCATCACCACCACCACCATTACCACCACCACCACCACCACAATCACCACCATCACCACCTCCACCACCACCACCACCACCACCACCACCCCAACCACCACCACCACCCCAACCACCACCACCACCACCACCACCACCACCACCATTACCATCTCCACCATCACCACCACCACCATCACCACCACCACCACCACCACCATCTCCACCATCACCACCACACCATCACCACCACCATCACCACCATCACCACCATTACCATCTCCACCATCACCACCACCACCACCACCACCACAATCACCACCATCACCACCACCACCATTACCATCACCACCACCATCATCACCATCATCACCACCATCACCACCACCCCAACCCCCATCATCATCACCATCACCACCACCATCTCCACCACCACCACCACACTCACCACCATCACCACCACCACCATTACCATCACCACCACCATCATCACCACCATCTCCACCACCACCACCACCACCATCTCCACCATCACCATCACCAACATCACCACCACCACCGTCACCGTCACCACCATCACTATCGTCAACATCGAAATCCCAAGAGCCGATGAGCAGCATGACCTTTCGTAGGGGCACACACTCACACACACACACACACACACACACACACACACACACACACACACACACAGTGGAATAGCCACAAAGGTGAACATCCACAAATACGGGGGTAGCATTATTGAGCCTAAGGGGGAGAAATGGGGAGATAACTGGTATGCTCAATATGACTCTAAGTCTGTGTCCCAAATCCTACCCTATAACATAGTGAATTACTTCAGACCAGACCCCTAAGGACTCTGGTGCAAAGTAGTGGTCTAGAAAGGGAATAGGTTGACATTTGGAAGCCTGAAAGTCTCCATATAGAGAATGATAGTAAGAAGGAATCTATCTGGGACATTTTCCCCTCTGTGAAGTAGGAATCTATCTGGGACATATTCCCCTTTCTGTGAAGTAGGAATCTAGCTGGGACATATTCCCCTTTCTGTGAAGTAGAAATCTCTCTGGGACATATTCCCCTCTGTGAAGTAAGAATCTAGCTGGGACATATCCCCCTCTCAGTGAAGTAGGAATCTAGCTGGGACATATTCCCCTCTCTTTGAAGTAGGAATCTCTCTGGGACATATTCCCCTTTCTGAAGTAAGAATCTATCTGTGACATATTCTCCTTTCACCACCACCATCACCACCATCACCACTACCATCACCATCACCATCGAAACCCAAGAGCTGATGAGCAGCATGACCTTTCTACGGGTACATATTCTGCACACACTCACCACCTCCACCACCACCACCATTACCATCTCCACCATCACCACCTCCACCTCCACCACCTCCACCACCATCACCACCACCACCATTACCACCACCACCACCACCACAATCACCACCATCACCACCTCCACCACCACCACCACCACCACCCCAACCACCACCACCACCACCACCACCACCACCCCAACCACCACCACCACCACCACCACCACCACCACCATTACCATCTCCACCATCACCACCACCACCATCACCACCACCACCACCACCACCATCTCCACCATCACCACCACACCATCACCACCACCATCACCACCATCACCACCATTACCATCTCCACCACCACCACCACCACCACAATCACCACCATCACCACCACCACCATTACCATCACCACCACCATCATCACCATCATCACCACCATCACCACCACCCCAACCCCCATCATCATCACCATCACCACCACCATCTCCACCACCACCACCACCACCACCACAATCACCACCATCACCACCACCACCATTACCATCACCACCACCATCATCACCACCATCTCCACCACCACCACCACCACCATCTCCACCATCACCATCACCAACATCACCACCACCACCGTCACCGTCACCACCATCACTATCGTCACCATCGAAATCCCAAGAGCCGATGAGCAGCATGACCTTTCGTAGGGGCACACACTCACACACACACACACACACACACACACACACACACACACACACACACACACACACACACACACACATCCCTGGTCTGATGTTGTCAGCTGATCACTAGCTGACTGATGAACATCCATAAGCCGATGTGGAATGATTTTGAACTTTCATAATCTATTATTTACTATATTTTCCGATGGACCTCTGAAACCGGCTCATGCAATATTTATTCTCAATGCCGAAGTTGTAGTAGTGATTTATTTTCCATCCTTATCAAGGTGTGAAAACTTTCCACTTTGAAATATGAAAGTTGTAGAGTCAGAGTTAGTTTGAAATATGAAAGTTATATTCGGAGATAGATTAAAATATAAAAGTTATAGAGTCAGAGTTAGTTTTAAATATGAAAGTTATAGAGTCAGAGTTAGTTTAACATGTGAAAGTTATAGAGTCAGAGTTAGTTTAACATGTGAAAGTTATAGAGTCAGAGTTAGTTTAACATGTGAAAGTTATAGAGTCAGAGTTAGTTTAACATGTGAAAGTTATAGAGTCAGAGTTAGTTTAACATGTGAAAGTTATAGAGTCAGAGTTAGTTTAACATGTGAAAGTTATAGAGTCAGAGTTAGTTTGAAATATGCAAGTTAGAGTCAAAGTTAGTTTTAAATATGAAAGTTAGAGAGTCAGAGTTAGTTTTAAATATGAAAGTTATAGAGTCAGAGTTAGTTTTAAATATGCAAGTTAGAGTCAGAGTTAGTTTTAAATATGCAAGTTAGAGTTAGTTTGAAATATGAAAGTTAGAGTCAGAGTTAGTTTTAAATATGCAATTTAGAGTTAGTTTTAAATATGAAAGTTAGAGTTAGTTTGAAATATGCAAGTTAGAGTCAGAGTTAGTTTAACATGTGAAAGTTATAGAGTTAGAGTTAGTTTAACATGTGAAAGTTATAGAGTCAGAGTTAGTTTAACATGTGAAAGTTATAGAGTCAGAGTTAGTTTAACATGTGAAAGTTATAGAGTCAGAGTTAGTTTAACATGTGAAAGTTATAGAGTCAGAGTTAGTTTAACATGTGAAAGTTATAGAGTCAGAGTTAGTTTAACATGTGAAAGTTAGAGTCAGAGTTAGTTTAACATGTGAAAGTTATAGAGTCAGAGTTAGTTTGACATGTGAAAGTTATAGAGTCAGAGTTAGTTTAACATGTGAAAGTTATAGAGTTAGAGTTAGTTTTAAATATGAAAGTTATAGAGTCAGAGTTAGTTTTAAATATGAAAGTTATAGAGTCAGAGTTAGTTTAACATGTGAAAGTTATAGAGTCAGAGTTAGTTTAACATGTGAAAGTTATAGAGTCAGAGTTAGTTTAACATGTGAAAGTTATAGAGTCAGAGTTAGTTTTAAATATGAAAGTTAGAGTTAGTTTGAAATATGCAAGTTAGAGTCAGAGTTAGTTTAACATGTGAAAGTTATAGAGTCAGAGTTAGTTTAACATGTGAAAGTTATAGAGTCAGAGTTAGTTTTAAATATGAAAGTTAGAGTTAGTTTGAAATATGCAAGTTAGAGTCAGAGTTAGTTTAACATGTGAAAGTTATAGAGTCAGAGTTAGTTTAACATGTGAAAGTTATAGAGTTAGAGTTAGTTTAACATGTGAAAGTTATAGAGTTAGAGTTAGTTTTAAATATGAAAGTTATAGAGTCAGAGTTAGTTTTAAATATGAAAGTTATAGAGTCAGAGTTAGTTTAACATGTGAAAGTTATAGAGTCAGAGTTAGTTTAACATGTGAAAGTTATAGAGTCAGAGTTAGTTTAACATGTGAAATGTGAAGTTAGTTTTATAGAGTCAGAGTTAGTTTAACATGTGAAAGTTATAGAGTCAGAGTTAGTTTAACATGTGAAAGTTATAGAGTCAGAGTTAGTTTAACATGTGAAAGTTATAGAGTCAGAGTTAGTTTAACATGTGAAAGTTATAGAGTCAGAGTTAGTTTAACATGTGAAAGTTATAGAGTCAGAGTTAGTTTAACATGTGAAAGTTATAGAGTCAGAGTTAGTTTAACATGTGAAAGTTATAGAGTCAGAGTTAGTTTAACATGTGAAAGTTATAGAGTCAGAGTTAGTTTAACATGTGAAAGTTATAGAGTCAGAGTTAGTTTAACATGTGAAAGTTATAGAGTCAGAGTTAGTTTAACATGTGAAAGAAAGAGTTATAGAGTCAGAGTTAGTTTAACATGTGAAAGTTATAGAGAGTCAGAGTTAGTTTAACATGTGAAAGTTATAGAGTCAGAGTTAGTTTAACATGTGAAAGTTATAGAGTCAGAGTTAGTTTAACATGTGAAAGTTATAGAGTCAGAGTTAGTTTAACATGTGAAAGTTATAGAGTCAGAGTTAGTTTAACATGTGAAAGTTATTATAGAGTCAGAGTTAGTTTAACATGTGAAAGTTATAGAGTCAGAGTTAGTTTAACATGTGAAAGTTATAGAGTCAGAGTTAGTTTAACATGTGAAAGTTATAGAGTCAGAGTTAGTTTAACATGTGAAAGTTATAGAGTCAGAGTTAGTTTAACATGTGAAAGTTATAGAGTCAGAGTTAGTTTAACATGTGAAAGTTATAGAGTCAGAGTTAGTTTAATATGTGAAAGTTATAGAGTCAGAGTTAGTTTAACATGTGAAAGTTATAGAGTCAGAGTTAGTTTAACATGTGAAAGTTATAGAGTCAGAGTTAGTTTAACATGTGAAAGTTATAGAGTCAGAGTTAGTTTAACATGTGAAAGTTATAGAGTCAGAGTTAGTTTAACATGTGAAAGTTATAGAGTCAGAGTTAGTTTAACATGTGAAAGTTATAGAGTCAGAGTTAGTTTAACATGTGAAAGTTATAGAGTCAGAGTTAGTTTAACATGTGAAAGTTATAGAGTCAGAGTTAGTTAGAGCAGTAGATCCTAGTTATATACATGCGTGTACATATTAAGGATTTTATTCCAATACTCTATGCCTCCATTTTCAGAAATGTTAGAAAATGTGTTTCTATTGTTTTATTGTAAGTAAATGATGAAAAAGATTGGTGTGTGTTTGTTTAGCTACAATATCTAATCATGGAATGAGGTTGTTCAATGACAGACATGATGAAACAGATTGGTGTGTGTTTGTTTAGCTTTCTAATCATGGAATGAGGTTGTTCAATGACAGACATGATGAAACAGATTGTGTGTGTTTGTTTAGCTTTCTAATCATGGAATGAGGTTGTTCAATGACAGACATGATGAAACAGATTGGTGTGTGTTTGTTTAGCTTTCTAATCATGGAATGAGGTTGTTCAATGACAGACATGATGAAACAGATTGGTGTGTGTTTGTTTAGCTTTCTAATCATGGAATGAGGTTGTTCAATGACAGACATGATGAAACAGATTGGTGTGTGTTTGTTTAGCTACAGTATCTAATCATGGAATGAGGTTGTTCAATGACAGACATGTATTTGTTTCAAATCTATCACTTGATTGTTTCCTTTTCAGAGAGACAAATAATCATGTTTTTCTTCAAAATACTGTATATCCAACCTCACCCTCAGAGAAATCAGTGGTACTGCTAGGTTTTACACAGTCAAATGTAACAAATAACTCAAATATATACAGTGGGGCAAAAAAGTATTTAGTCAGCCACCAATTGTGCAAGTTCTCCCACTTAAAAAGATGAGAGGCCCGTAATTTTCATCATAGTTACACTTCAACTATGACAGAGAAAACGAGGGAAAAAAATCCAGAAAATCACATTGTAGGATTTTTTATGAATTTATTTGCAAATTATGGTGGAAAATAAGTATTTGGTCACCTACAAACAAGCAAGATTTCTGGCTCTCACAGACCTGTAACTTCTTCTTTAAGAGGCTCCTCTGTCCTCCACTCGTTACCTTTATTAATGGCACCTGTTTGAACTTGTTATCACTATAAAAGACACCTGTCCACAACCTCAAACAGTCACACTCCAAACTCCACTATGGCCAAGACCAAAGAGACTCTACAAATGATGCATTTGTGACGACTGTATAAGTATCTTTTAAAGATATGAGATGTGTAAAACATACTGATTTGGCCCTGATGAACGAGACCCCCCCCCCCACCCCCCACCTGGGGCGGCAGGGTAGCCTAGTGGTTAGAGCGTTGGACTAGTAACCGGAAGGTTGCAAGTTCAAACCCCCGAGCCAACAAGGTACAAATCTGTCATTCTGCCCCTGAACAGGCAGTTAACCCAATGTTCCTAGGCCGTCATTGTTCTTAACTGACTTGCCTGGTTAAATAAAGGTCAAATAAAATAAAATATCTGCAGACAGCTGTATGTTCAACTTCACACTGGATGTTCAGGAAATCCCCAAGTTATGTAAATCTGCTTTTGTACTGCCTCTCCTGAAAGGTGGAGATCCTTCGCTACTTGACAAACTATCGACCCATATCCAAATAGTCTGTACTTGTCTAAGGTGCTGGAGTCCTTATCAGGCAGCTGAAGGTTTACCTCCAAGAACACAACATCTTAAAATGGAATGCAATCAGGTTTTAGGTCTGGCCACGGTACTGTTTCCACAACATTGAAGGTTTTAAATGACATCCACTGGGCTCTTGATAAGAAAGTTACATTGTGTGTGTTTGTCTTTATTGATTTGTCTGAGGCTTTTGACACCGTCGACCCATGTTGTGTTGGTGCAAAGGTTAAAATGTTGTGGAATTACTGGTCATGCTCTAGATTGATTTATAAACCAACCAATCTATCAAATCGTACACAATGTGTAATGGCGGATGGTTGTAATCTGAGTCCATAGAGGTGTGCTCAGGTGTTCCGCAAGGTTCTATTTTGGGCCCATTGTTGTTCATTTTGTATATCAACAACATTGGGGATCTTATTGAAACAGCAGATGTTCATTTTTATGCAGATGATAATGTTCTTTATTCAAGTGGTAGTAGTTTATCTTTAGTGTTTGAAACTGCTCAAATAGCAATTTACATCATACAACAGAATCTGTATGATTTAAAGCTGGTTCTAAAGGTACATCAAAAAGAATGGTATTTTCAAATGCCAGGCATGTTACTAATCATGTCATTGCTACGTCGGCTGGATATACTATAGAGCAAGTCAAAGTGTACAAATATTTGGGTGTGTGGGTTGATGACAAGCTGAGCGTCACTGTGCATGTAGAGAACTTGATAAGGAAGCTCAAGTTGAGAATAGGTTTTTATTACCGGCATAAGGCTTGTTGTTCTCTGGAGGCCAGGAAGGAGCTGGTACGATGTAGATTACTGGCATCAGGCTTATTGTTGTCTGGAGGCCAGGAAGGAGCTGGTACGATGTACATTACTGTCGGTTTTAGATTGTAGTGATGTTATATACATGTAGGCCTCAGCCACGACCCTGAGAGCACTTGATTCAGTATATCATACAGCACTCAGGTTCATTATGAATCCAAAACGTCTGCTCAAGTTTAATGACGACCAGGCAGCAGCGCTGTAGATATCACAATGATGATCATGGCACTGACCTTGCGTAGTAGGCTTAAACACTGGTATACACTGACCTTGTGTAGTAGGCTTAAACACTGGTATACACTGACCTTGTGTAGTAGGCTTAAACACTGGTATACACTGACCTTGTGTAGTAGGCTTAAACACTGGTATACACTGACCTTGTGTAGTAGGCTTAAACACTGGTATACACTGACCTTGTGTAGTAGGCTTAAACACTGGTATACACTGATTTATAAGGCCAGATTGGGTAAAAAATGACATGTTATCTCTGTTCTTTTTGTAAATGAGGTAAATAAATATCAATTACTGTCCCGTTCTCATTTGCGTCTAACAGAATCAAAAATTAGAACAGGACATGGTAGAAATAGTTTTAGTTACTCAGCTCCGTGGTCCTGGAATTCTCTCCTGAACAATTTAAAATTTGATGATCTGGTTTCGTTGGTGGAGTTTTAACACTTGATCGATGTCAATGTCACGGAAGAGTGGAATTGTCTTTAGGACAGCTGTTTTTTAGTCAAGACGTGTTTTTGTTTTACGTAATATATAATTGTTGTACTGTATGTGTGTCTATAGCTGTGTTTAATGTTGTGTTAGTGAATGTAAGATGTCTTGCCTGAAACTGTTTCCCCCCCTGCTGCTATTGGACCAGGTCTCTCTTGGCTGCTATTGGACCAGGTCTCTCTTGGCTGCTATTGGACCAGGCCTCTCTTGGCTGCTATTGGACCAGGTCTCTCTTGGCTGCTATTGGAACAGGTCTCTCTTGGCTGCTATTGGACCAGGTCTCTCTTGGCTGCTATTGGACCAGGCCTCTCTTGGCTGCTATTGGACCAGGTCTCTCTTGGAAAAGAGATGTTTTGCCTGAAACTCTGTTCCCCCCTGCTGCTATTGGACCAGGTCTCTCTTAGCTGCTATTGGACCAGGTCTCTCTTGGCTGCTATTGGACCAGGTCTCTCTTGGCTGCTATTGGACCAGATCTCTCTTGGCTGCTATTGGACCAGGTCTCTCTTGGCTGCTATTGGACCAGGTCTCTCTTGGCTACTATTGGACCAGGTCTCTCTTGGAAAAGAGATGTTTTCTCAATGAGAAAACCTGTAAAAAAAAAAAAAAGGTTAAATAAATAAATTAAATAAAACATTTTTTTATTTTTTACATTTGATATTTTAATCACTCAGCAGATGGTCTTATCCAGAGCAACATATTGTACAGAAGGAGCATTCGTCTTAAGATAGCTTGACAACCACATCGGTCGGTAGTCAACTATACAGGATACGAACATTCCATTCCAGCTAAGGAACGGACGGACATACAGAGCATTCGGAAAGTATTCAGACCTCTTGACTTTTTCCACATTTTGTTTACGTTGCAGCTTTATTCTAAAATATATTGAATTTTTTTCTTTCTTCCCCTAATCAAACTACACACAATACCCCATGATGACATCACAATACCCCATAATGCCATCACAATACCCCATAATGATATCACAATACCCCATAATGATATCACAATACCCCATAATGACATCACAATACCCCATAATGATATCACAATACCCCATAATGACATCACAATACCCCATAATGACATCACAATACCCCATAATGACATCACAATACCCCATAATGACATCACAATACCGCATAATGACATCACAATACCCCATAATGACATCGCAATACCCCATGATGACATCGCAATACCCCATAATGACATCACAATACCCCATAATGACATCACAATACCCCATAATGACATCACAATACCCCATAATGACATCACAATACCCCATAATGACAATTATTAGCTTCATAGGTTCGTTTTGCTATTCATTGTGTTTTGTTTCTTTGAGTTTTTCAATTCATAAATAAAGAAGAGGGAACAATACCACGCTGCGTCTTGGTCCACTCATTATGACGATCGTGACAGATATAGTGTTTTGGATGTAGTTTAAAATGGATGGATATAGTGTTTTGAAAATACACTTTTCATACACAGCTCAGTCATTTAAATGGGGATGCCACTTAAACCTCAATCATATTATTTACGCAGACATACATCCCATTTTAGTTCAGAAAACATGTTTTTAATGTTTTATATGGTGTGTGTGTGTGTTTGTCTGAATGTGTTCTGAATGCTAAAGGACAGAAAACTGGCCTTGCTTTTGTCTCCATCATGTTTAGTATTCTGAGACATTTAAATGGATCCTGTGATCAATCCTGGTCTGAGCCTAGTGTTGACAGAACCCCTGCCACACACACACACACACACACACACACACACCGATCTGTCTCTATCATGTTCTGTTAACTAGCACGGCATGTCACTTGATTGATGGTGTGTGCGTGTGTTGTGTGTGTGTATATGTGTGTGTGAGTGTGTGTATGTGTGTTTGTTTAAGTGAATACAAACCTATTGTAAATTAAAGACACATTGTAATATAAACCTGCTTCGTAAATCTCCCCTACTGTTGGAAATGTATCTAACAAATACAAGTTATTGACTGTTGGAAAAATATCTAAGAAATACAAGTTATTGACTGTTGAAAATGTATCTAACAAATACAAGTTATTGACTGACACCACAACAAACCTGTACATTTAACATCAGCAACCTCAATGTTTTCCTCATCTCGTTCCATCTATTCATCTCCACTAGTAGATGCATGGTAGTGGCACTAGTAGGGGTGACAGGTATCCTAGTGGTTAGAGCTGTTGGGCCGGTAACCGGAAGGTTGCTGGATCGAATCCCCGAGTCGACGAGCTACGAAATCTGTCGTTATGCTCCAGAACAAGGCAGTTAACTCGCTGTTCCTCGGTAGGCCGTCAATAGTTAAGATAAAGAGAGAACCCAGCATCAAATGGTTCTTTGTTTTCATCATCTCATTCCACCTTATTCATCTCCACTATCGGCTCCATAGATAAAACCCAGCATCACATGGTTCATCACGGATGTTTCTCTCTTCTCGTCAGGAGGGATTTAAAAGGTCAGTGTGGGGCGTTGAGTACGTGACCCCACATAGCATTATGTACCGTCACGTCGACCAATCGAATGCTGGGCCTTTAGTGCTTCCTGTTTCCTGTTTCCTGTTTCATGCTCTGAGAAAGAAACTCCCTGAACTAATCACATAACCCTGACGACTACAGTACAAGCACCTTGCACGCACACACAGACACACACGCACACACACACACGCGCACACACACACACACACACACACACGCACTTCGCAAGCACCTTGCGCGCACACACACACACACACACACGCGCACACACACACACACACACACACGCGCACTTCGCAAGCACCTTGCACGCACGCACGCACACACACACACACACACACACACACAGAACAGAATCATGTCTTTCTCTCGCCTCGTAGAGGTGAAGTGTCGGCCTAGTTACTAAAACACACTCTGGGAAGCAGAGAACATAATACATGGTTTAGCAGTGTTAAGTTTCTCTCTGTTCTTTACTACAAGCAATTAACAATAACTGGGTGAATTCCAAATGATAGTAATTAGTGGAATGTAATGATATGCAAATGGAGGTAAAGATGCCAATCAGGTTTTTGCGTTTCTGTGTCAAGCTTTCGTGAAATTAGCCGTTTGTAAATGTTACTCTGTATATTTACAGATCTTAGTGGTGAATTGTTACTCTGTTTATTTACAGATCGTAGTGGTGAATTGTTACTCTGTATATTTACAGATCGTAGTGGTGAATTGTTACTCTGTATATTTACAGATCGTAGTGGTGAATTGTTACTCTGTATAATTACAGATCTTAGTGGTGAATTGTTACTCTGTATATTTACAGATCATAGTGGTGTCTTGTTTGATTTTACAAAAGTTTACAGGTGCTATTTTCTTAAAATTCCAATAGTGTGATTGCAGACTGCAATTTGGGGGCATTCCTGAATGTGAGCATTCCTTCATCTGCAGGAACTCCACCCCGCGAACATCCCATTGGTTCCTTGCATGTTGGGCACAGCTGCAGGAACACCCCCTCCTCGAGCACGCCATCATCATGCTTGTGGATTTCCCCTGATCGTCTATGGGACTAACATGTGTGTCAGAAGGGAAATAAACACGTGATAAAAGTTTGTTGTTTAGGCTGTGACAACATCATAGTAATAATGAAATAGCAATGATTTAGCTTAAAATGTATGTGTATTCAATCTATTGATGTGTTGGATAGGAGATGTAACTGACACACCAGCCACCCCTCCCCTCTCATTATCAACGCTGAGAGGAAGTGATGTAATTAATCATCAGACAGACGCCCTCGCCGTAACGGCGGGAAAGCAGTGTTCGGCAGGCGGGGTTCGGTAGACAGGAGTCCTAGCTAGCTAGCACACAGCGTCCTTCGCCCCCGCCTCTCGTCTGAGTACTGGAGTCCTAGCTAGCTAGCACAGTGTCCTTCGCCCCCACCTCTTGCCTGAGTACTGGAGTCCTAGCTAGCTAGCACACAGCGTCCTTCGACCCCGCCTCTCGCCTGTGTACTGGACTCCTAGCTAGCTATTATACAGTGTCTTTCATCCCCTCTACCATTGTTGTAGCTTAGCTAATGGTGTCATCCCAGCCTCCCACCTGTCTTTCGTTGTCCTAGCTAGCTACCTACTGGTGTCTCCTCTGCCTCTTCTTCTTCTGTGGTGTTTTTCGATGTTTGGCATCCAACGTTATGGTTCATTACCACCACCTACTATACTGGACCACCTCCCCACCTGTTAACCGGAATCCTGGCTTAAACATGGACCAATAGAAGTATAACGAGGGGTTCGGAAGATGCAGCAACGCCCACATGAGCAACGCCCACATGGAGCAACTCCCACATGGAGCAACTCCCACATGGTGCAACTACATGGAGCACCCAACTCCCACATGGAGCATCCAACTCCCACATGGAGCAACCAACTCCCACATGGTGCAACTCCCACATGGAACAACTCCCACATGGAGAAACTCCCACATGGAGCAACCAACTCCCACATGGAGCAACTCCCGCATGGAGCAACTCCCGCATGGAGCAACTCCCGCATGGAGCAACTCCCACATGCAGCAACGCCCACATGGAGCAACGCCCACATGGAGCAACTCCCACGTGCAGGCCGCAATTAGACCTTTCTCTTAAATTCAGATCCAGATTGGAGAGCCTTTTTTTGACCTCACCAGGCAGGTCACCAGTGATTTACAATGCACTCTAATCCCTGTACAGTATAGTGTACTACTGTTGACCTCACCAGGCAGGTCACCAGTGATATACAATGCACCCTAATCCCTATACAGTATAGTGTACTACTGTTGACCTCACCAGGCAGGTCACCAGTGATTTACAATGCACTCTAATCCCTGTACAGTATAGTGTACTACTGTTGACCTCACCAGGCAGGTCACCAGTGATATACAATGCACCCTAATCCCTATACAGTATAGTGTACTACTGTTGACCTCACCAGGCAGGTCACCAGTGATATACAAGGCAATGCACCCTAATCCCTGTACAGTATAGTGTACTACTGTTGACCTCACAAGGCAGGTCACCAGTGATATACTGTACAAGTCAATGCACCCTAATCCCTGAACAGTATAGTGTACTACTGTTGACCTCACCAGGCAGGTCACCAGTGATATACAAGGCAATGCACCCTAATCCCTGTACAGTATAGTGTACTACTGTTGACCTCACCAGGCAGGTCACCAGTGATATACAAGTCAGTACTCGATGTCCATCCATGTCTGAGGATGTTGGGCAATAACGTGGAAACTGGACACTAGGGTCCAATATTGTGCTCGTTACCTTCAAGTAGGGTTAGGGTTAGGATTAGGGTTAGGGTTTGGGTTAGGGTTAGGGTTAGCGTTAGGGTCAGGGTTAGGGTTAGGGTTTTGGGTTAGGGTTAGGGTTAGCGTTAGGTCAGGGTCAGGGTTAGGTTAGGGTTTTGGGTTAGGGTTAGGGTTAGCGTTAGGGTCAGGGTCAGGGTTAGGGTTTTGGGTTAGGGTTAGTTAGCGTTAGGGTTAGGGTTAGGGTCCTGACAACCCCTCAGTCACCCCCTGTTGATCTTGACAACCCCTCAGTCACCTTGTTATTCCTGACAACCCTTCAGTCACCCTGTTGGATCTTGACAACCCCTCAGTCACCTGTTGGCTCCTGACAACCCCTCAGTCACCCTGTTGGCTCCTGACAACCCTCAGTCACCATGTAGGCTCCTGGCAACCCTTCAGTCACCCTGTTGGCTCCTGACAACCCTCAGTCACCTTGTTGGATCCTGATTAACCCTTCAGTCACCCTGTTGGCTCCTGACAACCCCTCAGTCACCCTGTTGGCTCCTCCTGACAACCCCTCAGTCACCCTGTTGATCCTGACAACCCCTCAGTCACCATGTAGGCTCCTGACAACCCCTCAGTCACCCTGTTGGATCCTGACAACCCTTCAGTCACCCTGTTGGCTCCTGACAACCCCTCAGTCACCTTGTTGGCTCCTGACAACCCCTCTGTCTCCCTGTTGATCCTGACAACCCCTCAGTCACCCTGTTTGGCTCCTGACAACTCTTCCCAGATGGTGTTGCCATCTCTACCTCCTTCTCTCTTCCACATCCTTAGAGAGAGACACGCACACTGGGATCCTTAGTGAGGTGATGGAGTGACACCCATGGCGAAGACAGCGCATATGGGCACCATGGTTACCATGTTGCACACACACATCTGAAACACACAAACACACACACACACACCACCACCATCTGACAGATGGAGGGGGACGTTAAAGGGCAGCTGCATGGCTTGCCACACACACTTCATAAAAGAACTGACTGCTGATGGATTGGTTTGCTTTCCACCAATCGCCACGCAGTAACTGGGACAAACGCCTTGCATGCTTGTTGCTGTGTTTAGTAGGGCAAAACGTTATGGAATGTTAGATGCTGGCCTCAGCCATCCAAGCCATTTTCACAAGATTGATCATTTCTCTAAGACCAAAATAGGCCGTTCCCATAGAGCCCACCTCCTCCTCCCCGACCCACCTCCCCTCCTCCCCATCGACCCACCTCCCTCCTCCTCATGCAGCCCACCTCCTCCTCCCCTTCAGAGCCCACCTCCCCTCCTCTACCAGAGACCCACCTCCCCTCCTCCCCATAGAGCCCACCTCCCCTCCTCCTATAGAGCCCACCTCCCCTCCTCCCCATAGAGCCCACCTCCCCTCCTCCCTATAGAGCCCACCTCCCCTCCTCCCTATAGAGCCCACCTCCCCTCCTCCCTATAGAGCCCACCTCCCCTCCTCCCCATAGAGCCCACCTCCCCTCCTCCCCATACATCCATTCGCCCCACCTCCCCATACAGCCCACCTCCCCATACAGCCCACCTCCCCATACAGCCCACCTACTCATACAGCCCACCTCCTCATACAGCCCACCTCCTCATACAGCCCACCTCCTCATACAGCCCACCTCCTCATACAGCCCACCTCCCTCCTCCTCATACAGCCCACCTCCTCATACAGCCCCTCCTCCTCATACAGCCCACCTCCCCTCCTCCCCATACAGCCCACCTCCTCATACAGCCCACCTCCTAATACAGCCCACCTCCTCATACAGCCCACCTCCTCATACAGCCCACCTCCTCATACAGCCCTCCTCCCCTCCTCCCCATAGAGCCCACCTCCCCTCCTCCTCCATACAGCCCACCTCCCCTCCTCCCCATACAGCCCACCACCGCATACAGCCCACCTCCTCATACAGCCCACCTCCTAATACAGCCCACCTCCTCATACAGCCCACCTCCCTCCTCCCATACAGCCCACCTCCCCTCTCCCCATACAGCCCACCTCCTCCTCCCTATAGAGCCCACCTCCCCTCCCTCCTCCTATACAGCCCACCTCCCTCCTCCCTATAGAGCCCACCTCCCCTCCTCCCATACAGCCCACCTCCCCTCCTCCCCATACAGCCCACCTCCTCCCTCATCACAGCCCACTCCCTCCTCCATACAGCCCACCTCCCCCTCCTCATACAGCCCACCTCCTCCTTACAGCCCACCTCCTCATACAGCCCACCTCCTCCATACAGCCCACCTCCCCTCCTCCTCCATACAGCCCACCTCCTCATACAGCCCACCTCCTCATACAGCCCACCTCCCCTCCTCCTCCACTTACAGCCCACCTCCTCATACAGCCCACCTCCTCATACAGCCCACCTCCTCTCATACAGCCCACCTCTCCATACAGCCCACCTCCTCATACAGCCCACCTCCTCCTTACAGCCCACCTCCCCTCCTCCCCATAGAGCCCACCTCCCCTCCTCCCTATAGAGCCCACCTCCCCTCCTCTCCATACAGCCCACCTCCCCTCCTCCCCATAGAGCCCACCTCCCCTCCTCCCTATAGAGCCCACCTCCCCTCCACTCCATACAGCCCACCTCCCCTCCTCCCCATACAGCCCACCTCCTCATACAGCCCACCTCCCCATACGGCCCACCTCCTCATACAGCCCACCTCCTCCATACAGCCCACCTCCCTCCTCCCCATACAGCCCACCTCCCCATACAGCCCACCTCTCCATACAGCCCACCTCCTCATACAGCCCACCTCCTCATACAGCCCACCTCCTCATACAGCCCACCTCCTCATACAGCCCACCTCCTCATACAGCCGACCTCCTCATACAGCCCACCTCCTCATACAGCCCACCTCTCCATACAGCCCACCTCCTCATACAGCCCACCTCACCATACAGCCCACCTCCCTCCTCCACATACAGGCATTCTCCCCACCTCCTCATACAGCCCACCTCCTCATACAGCCCACCTCCTCATAGAGCCCACCTCCCCATACAGCCCACCTCCTCATACAGCCCACCTCTCCATACAGCCCACCTCCTCATACAGCCCACCTCACCATACAGCCCACCTCCCCTCCTCCACATACAGGCATTCTCCCCACCTCCTCATACAGCCCACCTCCTCATACAGCCCACCTCCTCATACAGCCCACCACTCCATACAGCCCACCTCCTCATACAGCCCAGCTCCCCTCCTCCCCATAGAGCCCACCTCCCCTCCTCCTCATACAGTCCACCTCCTCATACAGCCCACCTCCTCATACAGCCCTCCTCCCCATACAGCCCACCTCGTCATACAGCCCACCTCCTCATACAGCCCACCTCCCCATAGAGCCCACCTCCTCATACAGCCCTCTCCCCATACAGCCCACCTCCTCATAGAGCCCACCTCCTCCATACAGCCCACCTCATACAGCCCACCTCCCCTCCTCCCTATAGAGCCCACCTCCCCTCCTCTCCATACAGCCCACCTCCCCTCCTCCCCATAGAGCCCACCTCCCCTCCTTCCTATAGAGCCCACCTCCCCTCCTCTCCATACAGCCCACCTCCCCTCCTCCCCATACAGCCCACCTCCTCATACAGCCCACCTCCCCATACGGCCCACCTCCTCATACAGTCCACCTCCTCCATACAGCCCACCTCCTCCATACAGCCCACCTCCTCATACAGCCCACCTCCCCTCCTCCCCATTCAGCCCACCTCCCCATACAGC
>NW_027037492.1:0-19910 GCF_034236695.1 Oncorhynchus nerka
CCCTTTCTCTCTCTCCCTTTCTCTCTCTCTCCTTTCTCTCTCTCTCCCTTTCTCTCTCTCCCTTTCTCTCTCTCTCCCTTTCTCTCTCTCTCCTTTCTCTCTCTCTCCCTTTCTCTCTCTCCATGCCATTCTCTCTCTCCCTTTCTCTCTCTCCATGTCATTCTCTCTCTCCATGTCATTCTCTCTCTCCATGCCATTCTCTCTCTCCATGTCATTCTCTCTCTCTCCCTTTCTCTCTCTCCCTTTCTCTCTCTCCCTTTCTCTCTCTCCATGCCATTCTCTCTCTCCCTTTCTCTCTCTCCATGTCATTCTCTCTCTCCATGTCATTCTCTCTCTCCATGCCATTCTCTCTCTCCATGTCATTCTCTCTCTCCCTTTCTCTCTCTCCCTTTCTCTCTCTCCATGTCATTCTCTCTTTCCCTTTCTCTCTCTCCCTTTCTCTCTCTCCATGTCATTCTCTCTCTCCCTTTCTCTCTCTCCATGTCATTCTCTCTCTCCATGTCATTCTCTCTCTCCCTTTCTCTCTTTCTCCCTTTCTCTCTCTCCCTTTCTCTCTCTCCCTTTCTCTCTCTCCATGCCATTCTCTCTCTCCCTTTCTCTCTCTCCATGTCATTCTCTCTCTCCCTTTCTCTCTCTCCATGTCATTCTCTCTCTCCCTTTCTCTCTCTCCATGTCATTCTCTCTCCATGTCATTCTCTCTCTCCCTTTCTCTCTCTCCCTTTCTCTCTCTCCCTTTCTCTCTCTCCATGCCATTCTCTCTCTCCCTTTCTCTCTCTCCATGTCATTCTCTCTCTCCATGTCATTCTCTCTCTCCATGCCATTCTCTCTCTCCATGTCATTCTCTCTCTCCCTTTCTCTCTCTCCATGTCATTCTCTCTTTCCCTTTCTCTCTCTCCCTTTCTCTCTCTCCATGTCATTCTCTCTCTCCCTTTCTCTCTCTCCCTTTCTCTCTCTCCCTTTCTCTCTCTCCATGCCATTCTCTCTCTCCCTTTCTCTCTCTCCATGTGCATTCTCTCTCTCCCTTCTCTCTCCATGTCATTCTCTCTCTCCTTTCTCTCTCTCTCCTTTCTCTCCCTTTCTCCTCTATATACCAGTCTCTCTCTCCCTTTCTCTCTCTCCATGTCATTCTCCTCTCTCTCCTTTCTCTCTCCATGTCTTCTCTCTCTCCCTTTCTCTCTCTCCATGTCATTCTCTCTCCTTTCTCTCTCTCCATGTCATTCTCTCTCATAATCATTCTCTCTCCTTTCTCTCTCTCTCCCTTTCTCTCTCTCCTTTCTCTCTCTCCCTTTCTCTCTCTCCATGCCATTCTCTCTCTCCCTTTCTCTCTCTCCCATGTCCATTCTCTCTCTCCATGTCCATTCTCTCTCTCCATGCATTCTCTCTCCATGTCATTCTCTCTCTCCATGCCATTCTCTCTCTCTCCTTTCATTCTCTCTCTCCCTTTCTCTCTCTCCATGTCATTCTCTCTTTCCCTTTCTCTCTCTCCCTTTCTCTCTCTGTGTCATTCTCTCTCTCCATGTCATTCTCTCTCTCCCTTTCTCTCTCTCCCTTTCTTTCTCTCCTTTCTCTCTCTCCCTTTCTCTCTCTCCATGCCATTCTCTCTCTCCTTCTCTCTCTCCATGTCATTCTCTCTCTCCTTTCTCTCTCTCCCATGTCATTCTCTCTCTCCCTTTCTCTCTCTCCCTTTCTCTCTCTCCATGCCATTCTCTCTCTCCCTTTCTCTCTCTCCATGTCATTCTCTCTCTCCCTTTCTCTCTCTCCATGTCATTCTCTCTCTCATGCCTTTCTCTCTCTCCATTTCTCTCTCTCCATGCCATTCTCTCTCTCCCTTTCTCTCTCTCCATGTCAATTCTCTCTCTCCATGTCATTCTCTCTCTCCATGCCATTCTCTCTCTCCATGTCATTTCTCTCTCTCCCTTTCTCTCTCTCCCCTTTCTCTCTCTCCATGTCATTCTCTCTTTCCCCTTTCCCTTTCTTTCTCTCTCTCCATGTCATTTCTCTCCCCTTTCTCTCTCCATGTCATTCTCTCTCCATGTCATTCTCTCTCTCCCTTTCTCTCTCTCCTTTCTCTTTCTTTCTCTCTCTCCATGCCATTCTCTCTCTCCTTTTCTCTCTCCATGTCATTCTCTCTCTCCCTTTCTCTCTCTCCATGTCATTCTCTCTCTCCCCTTTCTCTCTCTCCATGTCATTCTCTCTCCTTTCTCTCTCCATGTCTCTCTCTCTCCTTTCTCTCTCTCCATGTCATTCTCTCTCTCTCCTTTCTCTCTCTCCATGTCATTCTCTCTCTCCATGCCATTCTCTCTCCATGTCATTCTCTCTCTCCCTTTCTCTCTCCCCATGTCATTCTCTCTTTCTCCTCTTTCTCTCTCTCCTTTCTCTCTCTCCATGTCATTCTCTCTCTCCATCTCATTCCTTTCTCTCTCTCCTTTCTCTCTCTCCATTTCTCTCTCTCCCTTTCTCTCTCTCCATGTCATTCTCTCTCTCCCTTTCTCTCTCTCCATGTCATTCTCTCTCTCCCTTTTTCTCTCTCCCTTTCTCTCTCTCTCATTTCTCTCTCTCTTTCCCTTTCTCTCTCTCCCTTTCTCTCTCTCCATGTCATTCTCTCTCTCCCTTTCTCTCTCTCCATGTCATTCTCTCTCTCCATGCCATTCTCTCCCTTTCTCTCTCTCCCTTTCTCTCTCTCCATGCCATTCTCTCTCTCCCCTTTCTCTCTCTCCATGTCATTCTCTCTCTCCCTTTCTCTCTCTCATGTCATTCTTTCTCCCTTTCTCTCTCTCTCCCTTTCTCTCTCTCCCTTTCATCTCCATGCCATTCTCTCTCTCCTTTCTCTCTCTCCATGTCATTCTCTCTCTCCTTTCTCTCTCTCCATGTCATTTCTCTCTCCATGCCATTCTCTCTCTCCATGTCATTCTCTCTCTCCTTTCTCTCTCTCCATGTCATTCTCTCTTTCCCTTTCTCTCTCTCCCTTTCTCTCTCTCCATGTCATTCTCTCTCTCCATGTCATTCTCTCTCTCCCTTTTTCTCTCTCCCTTTCTTCTCCTTTCTCTCTCTCCCTTTCTCTCTCTCATGCCATTCTCTCTCTCCTTTCTCTCTCTCCATGTCATTCTCTCTCTCCCTTTCTCTCTCTCCATGTCATTCTCTCTCTCTCCCTTTCTCTCTCTCCATGTCATTCTCTCTCTCCCCTTTCTCTCTCTCCATGTCCATTTTCTCTCTCTCCCTTTCTCTCTCTCCATGTCATTCTCTCTCTCCCCTTTCTCTCTCTCCATGTCATTCTCTCTCTCCCTTTTCTCTCTCTCCATGTCATTTCTCTCCTTTCCTTTTTCTCTCTCTCCATGTCATTTCTCTCTCCATGTCATTCTCTCTCTCCTTTCTCTCTCTCCTTTCTCTCTCTCCTGTCTTTCTCTCTCTCCCTTTTCTCTCTCTCCATGTCATTCTCTCTCTCCTTTCTCTCTCTCCATGTCATTCTCTCTCTCCATGCCATTCTCTCTCTCCATGTCATTCTCTCTCTCCCTTTCTCTCTCCCATGTCATTCTCTCTTTCCCTTTCTCTTTCCCTTTCTCTCTCTCCATGTCATTCTCTCTCTCCATGTCTCTCTCTCTCTCTCCCCTTTCTTCTCTCTTTCTCCTCTCCATGCCATTCTCTCTCTCCCTTTCTCTCTCTCCATGTCATTCTCTCTCTCCATGTCATTTCTCTCTCTCCATGCCATTCTCTCTCTCCATGTCCTTCTCTCTCTCCATGTCATTCTCTCTCTCCATGTCATTCTCTCTCTCCTTTCTCTCTCTCCATGTCATTCTCTCTCTCCATGTCATTCTCTCTCTCCTTTCTCTCTCTCTCCCTTTCTCCCTCCTTTCTCTCTCTCCTTTCTCTCTCTCCATGCCATTTCTCTCTCCCATGTTTCTCTCTCTCCATGTCATTCTCTCTCTCCCTTTTCTCTCTCCATGTCATTCTCTCTCTCCTTTCTCTCTCTCCATGTCATTCTCTCTCCATGTCATTCTCTCTCTCCCTTTCTCTCTCTCTCCCTTTCTCTCTCTCCCTTTCTCTCTCTCCCTTTCTCTCTCTCATGCCATTCTCTCTCTCCCTTTTCTCTCTCTCCATGTCATTCTCTCTCTCCATTTCATTCTCTCTCTCCCTTTCTCTCTCTCCATGTCATTCTCTCCTTTCTCTCTCTCCTTTCTGTCTCTCCATGTCATTCTCTCTCTCCCTTTCTCTCTCTCCTTTCTTTCTCTCTCTCTCCATGTCATTCTCTCTCTCCCTTTCTCTCTCTCCATGTCATTCTCTCTCTCCTTTCTCTCTCTCCATGTCATTCTCTCTCTCCTTTCTCTCTCTCATGCCATTCTTTCTCTCTCTCCTCTTTCCCTTTCTCTCTCTCCCTTTCTCTCTCTCCATGCCATTCTCTCTCTCCCTTTCTCTCTCTCCATGTCATTTCTCTCTCTCCTCATTCTCTCTCTCCTTTCTCTCTCTCCATGTCATTCTCTCTCCATGTCATTCTCTCTCTCC
The DNA here is from genome assembly GCF_034236695.1 of Oncorhynchus nerka. Taxonomy (NCBI): domain Eukaryota; kingdom Metazoa; phylum Chordata; class Actinopteri; order Salmoniformes; family Salmonidae; genus Oncorhynchus; species Oncorhynchus nerka. The sequence continues at coordinate 4,498 of NW_027037492.1, forward strand.
CTTTCTCTCTCTCCATGTCATTCTCCCTTTCTCTTCTCCCCTTTCCTTCTCTCCCTTTCTCTCTCTCCATGTCATTCTCTCTCTCCCTTTCTCTCTCTCCCCATTTCTCTCTCCTCTCTCTCTTTCTCTCTCTCCCCTTTCTCTCTCTCCCTTTCTCTCTCTCCATGTCATTCTCTCTTTCTCTCTCTCTCCTTTCTCTCTCTCCATGTCATTCTCTCTCTCCCTTTCTTTCTCTTTCTCTCTCCCTTTCTCTCTCTCTCCTTTCTTTCTCTCTCTCTCCATGCCATTCTCTCTCTCCTTTCTCTCTCTCCATGTCATTCTCTCTCTCCTTTCTCTCTCTCCATGTCATTCTCTCTCTCCCTTTCTCTCTCTCCATGTCATTCTCCCTTTCTCTCTCTCCATGCCATTCTTCTCTCCCTTTCTCTCTCATGTCATTCTCTCTCTCATGCCTTTCTCTCTCTCCATGTCATTCTCTCTCTCCCCTTTCCTTCCCCATGTCATTCTCTCTCCCTTTCTCTTTCTCTCTCTCTCCATGTCATTCTCTCTCTCCCATGTCATCTCCCTTTCTCTCTCTCCCTTTCTCTCTCTCCTTTCTCTCTCTCCATTTCTCTCTCCTTTCTCTCTCTCCATGTCATTCTCTCTCTCCATGTCATTCCCTCTCTCCATGCCATTCTCTCTCTCCATGTCATTCTCTCTCCTTTCTCTTTCCCTCTCTCTCCATGTCATTCTCTCTTTCCATTCTCTCTCTCCCCTTTCTCTCTCTCCATGTCATGCATTCTCTCTCTCCATGTCATTCTCTCTCTCCATGTCATTCTCTCTCTCCTTTCTCTCTCTCCATGTCATTCTCTCTTTCCCTTTTCTCTCTCCATGTCATTCTCTTTCCCTTTCTCTCTCTCCATGTCATTCTCTCTCTCCATGTCATTCTTCTCTCTCTCCCTTTCTCTCTCTCCCATTTTTCTCTCTCTCCATGTCATTCTCTCTCTCCCTTTCTCTCTCTCCATGTCATTTCTCTCTCTCCCTTTCTCTCTCTCCATGTCATTCTCTCTCTCCATGTCATTCTCTCTCTCCATTTCTCTCTTCCCTTTCTCTCTCCCTTTCTCTCTCTCCATGTCATTCTCTCTCTCCCTTTCTCTCTCTCCATGTCATGTCATTCTCTCTCTCCATTTCTCTCTCTCCATGTCATTCTCTCTCTCCTTTCTCTCTCTCCCTTTCTCTCTCTCCATGCCATTCTCTCATTCTCTCTCTCTCCCTTTCTCTCTCTCCATGTCATTCTCTCTCTCCATGTCATTCTCTCTCTCCATGTCATTCTCTCTCTCCCTTTCTCTCTCTCCCCTTTCTCTCTCTCCATGTCATTCTCTCTCTCCTCTTCATTCTCTCTTCCCTTTCTCTCTCTCCCTCTCTTGTCTTTCTCTCTCTCCATGTCATTCTCCCTTTCTCTCTCTCCATTCTCTCTCTCCATGTCATTCTCTCTCTCCCTTTCTCTCTCTCATGTCTTTCTCTTCTCCCCTTTCTCTCTTCTCCCTTTCTCTCTCTCCATGCCATTCTCTCTCTCCCTTTCTCTCTCTCCATGCCATTCTCTCTCTCCATGTCATTCTCTCTCTCTCCCTTTCTCTCTCTCCATTCTCTCTCTCCATGCCTTTCTCTCTCTCCCTCTCTCCATGTCCTTCTCTCTCTCCCTTTCTCTCTCTTCTCTCTCTCCCTTTCTCTCTCCATGTCATTCTCTCTCTCCCTTTTCTCTCTCTCCATGTCATTCTTTCTCTCTCTCCATGCCTTTCTCTCTCTCCATGTCATTCTCTCTCTCCATGTCATTTCTCTCTCCCTTTCTCTCCTTTCTCTCTCTCCTTTCTCTCTCTCCATGTCATTCTCTTCCATGTCTCTCTCCCTTTCTCTCTCTCCTTTCTCTCTCTTTCTCTCTCTCCATTCTCTCTCTCCATGCCATTCTCCTTTCTCTCTCCTTTCTCTCTCTCCATGTCATTCTCTCTCTCCATGTCATTCTCTCTCTCATGCCATTCTCTCTCTCCATGTCATTCTCTCTCTCTCCCTTTCTCTCTCTCCATGTCATTCCTTTCTCTCTCTCCCTTTCTCTCTCTCCCTTTCTGTCTCTCCATGCCATTCTCTCTCTCCCTTTCTCTCTCTCCATGTCATTCTCTCTCTCCCTTTCTCTCTCTCTCATGTCATTCTCTCTCCATGTTCTCTCTCTCCCTTTCTCTCTCTCCTTTCTCTCTCTCCCTTTCTCTCTCTCCCTTTCTCTCTCTCCATGTCATTCTCTCTCTCCTCTTCTCTCTCTCTCTCCATGTCATTTCTCTCTCTCCATGCCATTCTCTCTCTCCATGTCATTCTCTCTCTCTCCCTTTCTCTCTCTCCATGTCATTCTCTCTCTCCCTTTCTCTCTCTCTCCTTTCTCTCTCTCCCTTTCTCTCTCTCCATGTCATTCTCTCTCTCCTTTCTCTCTCTCTCCTTTCTTTTCTCTCTCTCCCTTTCTCTCTCTCCATGCCATTCTCTCTCTCCCTTTCTCTCTCTCCATGTCATTCTCTCTCCCTTTTTCTCTCCCCTTTCTCTCTCTCCATGTCATTCTCTCTCTCATTCTCCTTTCTCTCTCTCTCCCTTTCTCTCTCTCCCTTTCTCTCTCTCCATTTCATTCTCTCTCTGCCTTTCCTTTCTTTCTCTCTCTCATGTCATTCTCTCTCTCCTTTCTCTCTCTCCATGTCATTCTCTCTCTCCCTTTCTCTCTCTCCATGTCATTCTCTCTCTCCATCTCCATTCTCTCTCTCCATGTCATTCTCTCTCTCCCTTTCTCTCTCTCTCCCTTTCTCTCTCTCTCATTTCATTCTCTTTCTCTTCTCCATTTCTCTCTCTCCCTTTCTCTCTCTCCATGTCATTCTCTCTCTCCATGTTTTCTCTCTCTCCTTTCTCTCTCTCTCCCTTTTTCTCTTCTCTCCTTTCTCTCTCTCCTTTCTCTCTCTCCCATGCCATTCTCTCTCTCCCTTTCTCTCTCTCCATGTCATTCTCTCTCTCCCTTTCTCTCTCTCCATGTCATTCTCTCTCTCCATGCCATTCTCTCTCTCCATGTCTTTCTCTCTCTCCTTTCTCTCTCTCCATGTCATTCTCTCTCTCCCTTTCTCTCTCTCCTTTCTCTCTCTCCATTTCCTTTCTCTCTCTCCATGTCATTCTCTTCTCTCTCTCTCCATTTCATTCTCTCTCTCTCTCCCTTTCTCTCTCTCCATGTCATTCTCTCTCTCCCTTTCTCTCTCTCCATGTCATTCTCTCTCTCCTTTCTCTCTCTCCATGTCATTCTCTCTTTCCTTTCTCTCTCCATGTCATTCTCTCTCTCCCCTTTCTCTCTCTCTCCTTTCATCTCTCTCTCTCTCCCTTTCTCTCTCTCCATTCTCTCTCTCATTCTCTCTCTCCATTTCATTCTCTCTTTCCTTTCTCTCTCTCCATTCATTCTCTCTCTCCCTTCTCTCTCTCTCCATGTCATTCTCTCTCTCTCCCATTCTCTCTCTCCATGTCATTCTCTCTCTCCTTTCTCTCTCTCCATGTCATTCTCTCTCTCCTTTCTCTCTCTCCATGTCATTCTCTCTCTCCCCTTTCTCTCTCTCCATGTCATTCTCTCTCTCCCTTTCTCTCTCTCCATGTCATTCTCTCTCTCCCTTTCTCTCTCTCATGTCATTCTCTCTCTCCCTTTCTCTCTCTCCATGTCATTCTCTCTCTCCCTTTCTCTCTCTCCATTTCTCATTCTCTCTCTCTCCCTTTCTCTCTCTCCATGCCATTCTCTCTCTCCCTTTCTCTCTCTCCATGTCATTCTCTCTCTCCTTTCTCTCTCTTCTCTCTCTCCATGTCATTTCTCTCTCTCTCCTTTCTCTCTCTCCATGCCCATTTCTCTCTCCATGCCATTCTCTCTCTCCATGTCATTCTCTCTCTCCATTTCTCTCTCTCCATTCATTCTCTCTCCATGTCCTTTCTCTCCCTCCTTTTTCTCTCTCTCCCCATGTCATTCTCTCTCTCCCTTTCTCTCTCTCTCCCTTTCTCTTCTCCTTTCTCTCTCTCCATGCCATTCTCTCTTCTTTCTCTCTCCATGTCATTCTCTCTCTCCCTTTCTCTCTCTCCATGTCATTTCTCTCTCTCCCTTTCTCTCTCTCTCCATGTCATTCTCCCTTTCTCTCTCTCCATGTCATTCTCTCTCTCCCTTTCTCTCTCTCTCTCCCATTCTCTCTTCCCTTTCTCTCTCTCCATGTCATTCTCTCTCTCCATGTCATTCTCTCTCTCCATGTCATTCTCTCTCTCCCTTTCTCTCTCTCCCATTCTCTCTCTCTCATCCATTCTCTCTCTCCATGTCATTCTCTCTCTCCATGCCTTTCTCTCTCTCTCCATGTCCTTCTCTCTCTCCATGTCATTCTCTCTCTCCATGTCATTCTCTCTCTCCATGTCATTCTCTCTCTCCATGCCATTCTCTCTCTCCATGTCATTCTCTCTCTCCCTTTCTCTCTCTCTTTCTCTCTCTCCATGTCATTCTCTCTCTCCATGTCTTTCTCTCTCTCCCTTTCTCTCTCGTTCTCTCTCTCCATGCCATTCTCTCTCTCCCTTTCTCTCTCTCCATGTCATCTCTCTCTCCATGTCATTCTCTCTCTCCCTTTCTCTCTCTCTCCATGTCTTTCTCTCTCTCCTTTCTCTCTCTCCTTTCTCTCTCTCCATGTCATTCTCTCTCTCCTTTCTCTCTCTCCATGTCATTCTCTCTCTCCATGTAATTCTCTCTCTCCATGCCATTCTCTCTCTCCATGTCATTCTCTCTCTCCCTTTCTCTCTCTCCATGTCATTCTCTCTTTCCCTTTCTCTCTCTCCCTTTCTCTCTCTCCATGTCATTCTCTCTCTCTCCCTTTCTCTCTCTCTCCCTTTCTCTCTCTTTCTCTCTCTCCCCTTTCTCTCTCTCCATGTCATTCTCTCTCTCCCTTTCTCTCTCTCTCTCCTCTTTCTCTCTTCATGTCATTCTCTCTCTCCCTTTCTCTCTCTCTCCCTTTCTCTCTCTCCCTTTCTCTCTCTCCATGCCATTCTCTCTCTCCCTTTCTCTCTCTCCATGTCATTCTTCTCTCCCTTTCTCTCTCTCCATGTCATTCTCTCTCTCCCTTTCTCTCTCTCCATGTCATTCTCTCTCCATGCCATTCTCTCTCTCTCTCTCATTCTCTCTCTCCCTTTCTCTCTCTCCATGTCATTCTCTCTTTCCCTTTCTCTCTCTCCTTTCTCTCTCTCCATGTCATTTCTCTCTCCATGTCATTCTCTCTCTCCCTTTCTCTTCTCTTTCTCTCTCTCCTTTCTTCTCTCCCTTTCTCCTCTCCATCTCCATTCTCTCTCTCCTTTCCTCTTCCTCATTCTCTCCCTCCCATTCTCTCTCTCCATGTCATTCTCTCTCTCCCTTTCTCTCTCTCCATGTCATTCTCTCTCTCCCTTTCTCTCTCTCTCCCTTTCTCTCTCTCCCTTTCTCTCTCTCCATGCCATTCTCTCTCTCCATGTCATTCTCTCTCTCCCTTTCTCTCTCTCCATGTCATTCTCTCTTTCCCTTTCTCTCTCTCCCTTTCTCTCTCTCCATGTCATTCTCTCTCTCCCTTTCTCTCTCTCCCTTTCTCTCTCTCCCTTTCTCTCTCTCCATGCCATTCTCTCTCTCCCTTTCTCTCTCTCCATGTCATTCTCTCTCTCCCTTTCTCTCTCTCCATGTCATTCTCTCTCTGTTTCCTTTCTCTCTCTCTCCTTTCTCTCTCTCCTTTCTCTCTCTCCCTTTCTCTCTCTCCATGTCATTCTCTCTCTCCTTTCTTCTCCATGTCATTCTCTCTCTCCATGTCATTCTTTCTCTCTCTCCATGTCATTCTCTCTCTCCTTTCTCTCTCTCCATGTCATTCCCTTTCTCTCTCTCCTTTCTCTCTCTCCATGTCATTCTCCTCTCTCTCCCCTTTCTCTCTCTCCCTTTCTCTCTCTCCATGTCATTCTCTCTCTCCTTTCTCTCTCTCCATGTCATTCTCTCTCTCTCCTTTCTCTCTCTCTCCCTTTCTTTCTCTCTCTCCCTTTCTCTCTCTCCATGCCATTCTCTCTCTCCTTTCTCTCTCCATGTCATTCTCTCTCTCCCTTTCTCTCTCTCCATGTCATTCTCTCTCTCTCTCTCTCCATGTTTCTCTCTCCATGTCATTCTCTCTCTCCATGTCATTCTATTCTCTCTCTCATGTCATTCTCTCTTTCCCTTCTCTCTCTCTCCTTTCTCTCTCTCCTTTCTCTCATGTCATTTCTCTCTCTCCCTTTCTCTCTCTCCATGTCATCTCTCCTTTCTCTCTCCATGTCATTCTCTCTCTCCATGCCATTCTCTCTCTCCATGTCATTCTCTCTCTCCCCTTTCTCTCTCTCCATGTCATTCTCTCTTTCCCTTTCTCTCTTCCTTTCTCTCTCTCATGTCATTCTCTCTCTCCATGTCATTCTCTCTCTCCCTTTCTCTCTCTCCTTTCTCTCTCTCCATGTCATTCTTTCTCTCTCTCCATGTCATTCTCTCTCTCCCTTTCTCTCTCCCATTTTCTCTCTCTCCTTTCTCTCTCTCTCATTCTCTCTCTCCCTTTCTCTCTCTCCATGTCATTTCTCTCTCTCCTTTCTCTCTCTCCATGTCATTCTCTCTCTCCATGTCATTCTCTCTCTCCCTTTCTCTCTCTCCATGTCATTCTCTCTCTCCCTTTCTCTCTCTCCATGTCATTCTCTCTCTCCCTTTCTCTCTCTCCATGTCATTCTCTCTCTCCATGTCATTCTCTCTCTCCCTTTCTCTCTCTCCATGTCATTCTCTCTCTCCCTTTCTCTCTCTCCATGTCATTCTCTCTCTCCCTTTCTCTCTCTCCCTTTCTCTCTCTCTCCCTTTCTCTCTCTCCATGTCATTCTCTCTCTCCCTTTCTCTCTCTCCATGTCATTCTCTCTCTCTCCCTTTCTCTCTCTCCATGTCATTCTCTCTCTCCCTTTCTCTCTCTCCATGTCATTCTCTCTCTCCCTTTCTCTCTCTCCATGTCATTCTCTCTCTCCCTTTCTCTCTCTCCATGCCATTCTCTCTCTCCATGCCATTCTCTCTCTCCATGTCATTCTCTCTCTCCCTTTCTCTCTCTCCATGTCATTCTCTCTTTCCCTTTCTCTCCCTCCCTTTCTCTCTCTCCATGTCATTCTCTCTCTCCATGTCCTTTCTCTCTCTCCTTTCTCTCTCTCCATGTCATTCTCTCTCTCCATGCCATTCTCTCTCTCCATGTCATTCTCTCTCTCCCATTCTCTCTCTCCATGTCATTCTCTCTTTCCCTTTCTCTCTCTCCATGCCATTCTCTCTCTCCATGTCATTCTCTCTCTCCATGCCATTCTCTCTCTCCATGTCATTCTCTCTCTCCATGTCATTCTCTCTCTCCATGCCATTCTCTCTCTCCATGTCCTTCTCTCTCTCCATGTCATTCTCTCTCTCCATGTCATTCTCTCTCTCCATGTCATTCTCTCTCTCCATGTCATTCTCTCTCTCCATGTCATTCTCTCTCTCCATGTCATTCTCTCTTTCCTTTCTCTCCCTCCCTTTCTCTCTCTCCATGTCATTCTCTCTCTCCATGTCATTCTCTCTCTCCATGTCATTCTCTCTCTCCCCCTTTCTCTCTCTCCATGTCCCATTCTCTCTCTCCATGTCATTCTCTCTCTCTCCTTTCTCTCTCTCTCCATCCCATTCTCTCTCTCCCATTCTCTCTCCATGTCATTCTCTCTCTCCCTTTCTCTCTCTCCATGTCATTCTTTCATTCTCTCTCTCCTTTCTCTCTCTCTCCCTTTCTCTCTCTCCCTTTCTCTCTCTCCATGCCATTTCTCTCTCTCCCTTTCTCTCTCTCCATGTCATTCTCTCTCTCCCTTCTCTCTCTCCATGCCATTCTCTCTCTCCATGTCATTCTCTCTCTCCCTTTCTCTCTCTCCATGTCATTCTCTCTTTCCCTTTCTCTCTCTCCCTTTCTCTCTCTCCATGTCATTTCTCTCTCTCCCTTTCTCTCTCTCCCTTTCTCTCTCTCCCTTTCTCTCTCTCCATGCCATTCTCTCTCTCCTTTCTCTCTCTCCATGTCATTCTCTCTCTCCCCTTTCTCTCTCTCCATGTCATTCTCTCTCTCCCTTTCTCTCTCTCTCCTTTTCTCTCTCCTTTCTCTCTCTCCATGCCATGCTCTCTCTCCCTTTCTCTCTCTCCATGTCATTCTCTCTCTCCCTTTCTCTCTCTCCATGTCATTTCTCTCTCCCTTTCTCTCTCTCCATGTCATTCTCTCTCTCCATGCCATTCTCTCTCTCCATGTCATTCTCTCTCTCCCTTTCTCTCTCTCCATGTCATTCTCTCTTTCCCTTTCTCTCTCTCCCTTTCTCTCTCTCCTTTCTCTCTCTCCATGTCATTCTCTCTCTCCCTTTCTCTCTCTCCTCCTTTCTCTCTCTCCTTTCTCTCTCTCCATGCCATTCTCTCTCTCCCTTTCTCTCTCTCCATGTCATTCTCTCTCCTTTCTCTCTCTCCATGTCATTTCTTCTCATGCCATTCTCTCCTTTCATTCTCTCTCTCCCTTTCTCTCTCTCCATGTCTCTCCTTTCTCTCTCCATGCCATTCTCTCTCTCTCCTTTCTCTCTCTCCATGTCATTATCTCTCTCCCTTTCTCTCTCTCCATGTCATTCTCTCTCTCCCTTTCTCTCTCCTCTCCTTTCTCTCTCTCCATGTCATTCTCTCTCTCCATGCCATTCTCTCTCTCCATGTCATTCTCTCTCTCTCCCTTTCTCTCTCTCCATGTCATTCTCTCTCTCCCTTTTCTCTCTCCATGTCATTCTCTCTCTCCCTTTCTCTCTCTCCATGTCATTCTCTCTTCTCTCTCTCCATGTCATTCTCTCTCTCCATGCCATTCTCTCTCTCCATGTCATTCTCTCTCTCTTTCTCTCCTCCATTCATTCTCTCTTTCCCTTTCTCTCTCTCCCTTTCTCTCTCTCCATGTCATTCTCATTCTCTCTCTCTCCCTTTCTCTCTCTCCATGTCATTCTCTCTCCATGTCATTCTCTCTCCTTTTCTCTCTCCCATTCTCTCTCTCCATGTCATTCTCTCTCTCCCTTTCTCTCTCCTCATTCTCTCTCCTTTCTCTCTCTCCATGTCATTCTCTCTCTCCATGTCATTCTCTCTCTCCCCATTTCTCTCTCCATGTCATTCTCTCTTCTCTCCATGTCATTCTCTCTCTCATGTCCTTCTCTCTCTCATGTCATTCTCTCTCTCCATTCATTCTCTCTCTCCATTTTCTCTCTCTCCATGCCATTCTCTCTCCCTTTCTCTCTCTCCATGTCATTCTCTCTCTCTCCTTTCTCTCTCTCCATGTCATTCTCTCTCTCCCTTTCTCTCTCTCCCCTTTTCTCTCCCTTTCTCTCTCTCCATGTCATTCTCTCTCTCTTTCCTTTCTCTCTCCCATTCTCTTCTCTCTCTCCATGTCATTCTCTCTCTCCCTTTCTCTCTCTCCCCTTCTCTCTCTCTCCATGCCATTCTCTCTCTCCCTTTCTCTCTCTCCATGTCATTCATTCTCTCTCTCTCTCCATTTCTCTCTCTCCATGTCTCTCTCTTTCTCTCTCTCCCTTTCTCTCTCTCCCTTTCTCTCTCTCCCTTTCTCTCTCTCCATGCCATTCTCTCTCTCCCTTTCTCTCTCTCCATGTCATTCTCTCTCTCCCTTTCTCCATGCATTCTCTCTCTCCATGTCATTCTCTCTCTCCCTTTTCTCTCTCCATGTCATTCTCTCTTTCCCTTTCTCTCTCTCCCTTTCTCTCTCTCCATGTCATTCTCTCTCTCCCTTTCTCTCTCTCCATTTCTCTCTCTCATGCCATTCTCTCTCTCCCTTTCTCTCTCTCCATGTCATTCTCTCTCTCCCTTTCTCTCTCTCCATGTCATTCTCTCTCTCCCCTTTCTCTCTCTCTCCCTTTCTCTCTCTCCCTTTCTCTCTCTCCATGCCATTCTCTCTCTCCCTTTCTCTCTCTCCATGTCATTCTCTCTCTCCTTTCTCTCTCTCCATGTCATTCTCTCTCTCCCTTTCTCTCTCTCCATGTCATTCTCTCTCTCCATGCCATTTCTCTCTCCATGTCATTTCTCTCTCTCCCTTTCTCTCTCTCCATGTCATTCTCTCTTTCCTTTCTCTCTCTCCCTTTCTCTCTCTCCATGTCATTCTCTCTCTCCATGTCATTCTCTCTCTCCCTTTCTCTCTCTCTTTCTCTTTCTCTCCCTTTCTCTTCCCTTTCTCTCTCTCCATGTCATTCTCTCTCTCCCTTTCTCTCTCTCCATGTCATTCTCTCTCTCCCTTTCTCTCTCTCCATCTCTCATTCTCTCTCTCCATGTCATTCTCTCTCTCCTTTCTCTCTCTCCATGTCATTCTCTCTTTCCCTTTCTCTCTCTCCCTTTCTCTCTCTCCATGTCATTCTCTCTCTCCATGTCATTATCTCTCCCTTTCTCTCTCCTTTCTCTCTCTCCTCATTCTCTCTCCCTTTCTCTCTCTCCATGTCATTCTCTCTCTCCCTTTCTCTCTCTCCATGTCATTCTCTCTCTCCATCCCATTCTCTCTCTCCATGTCATTCTCTCTCTCCCTTTCTCTCTCTCCATGTCATTCTCTCTTTCCTTTCTCTCTCTCCCTCTCTCTCTCCCTTTCTCTCTCTCCATGTCATTTCTCTCTCCCTTTCTCTCTCTCCCTTTCTCTCTCTCTCCCTTTCTCTCTCTCCATGTCATTCTCTCTCTCCCTTTCTCTCTCTCCATGTCATTCTCTCTCTCTCCCTTTCTCTCTCTCCATGTCATTCTCTCTCTCCCTTTCTCTCTCTCCATGTCATTCATTCTCCCCTTTCTCTCTCTCCTCATTCTCTCTCTCCATGTCATTCTCTCTCCATTTCTCTCTCTCCCTTTCTCTCTCTCTCTCTCTCTCTCTCCATTTCTCTCTCCCTTTCTCTCTCTCCATGTCTTTCTCTCTCTCCCTTTCTCTCTCTCCATGTCATTCTCTCTCTCCCTTTTCTCTCTCCATGTCATTCTCTCTCTCCCTTTCTCTCTCTCCATGTCATTCTCTCTCTCCTCTCTCTCCATGCCATTCTCTCTCTCCATGTCATTCTCTCTCTCATTCATTCTCTCTCCCTTTCTCTCTCTCCATGTCATTCTCTCTCTCTCCATGCCTTTCTCTCTCTCCATGTCATTCTCTCTCTCATTCTCTCTCTCCTTTCTCTCTCTCCATGTCATTCTCTCTCTTTCTCTCTCTTTCCTCATTCTCTCTCTCCCATTCTCTCTCTCCATGTCATTCTCTCTTTTTTTCCTTTCTCTCTCTCCATGCCATTCTCTCTCTCCATGTCATTCTCTCTCTCCATGTCATTCTCTCTCTCCATGTCATTCTCTCTCTCCATGTCATTCTCTCTTCATTCTCTCTCTCCATGTCCTTCTCTCTCTCCATTTTCTCTCTCTCCATGTCATTCTCTCTCTCATGCCTTTCTCTCTCTCCATGTCATTCTCTCTCTCCATGTCATTCTCTCTCTCCATGTCATTCTCTCTCTCCATGTCATTCTCTCTCTCCATGTCATTCTCTCTCTCCTCATTCTCTCCATGTCATTCTCTCTCTCCATGCCATTCTCTCTCTCTCTCCATGTCATTCTCTCTCTCCATGTCATTCTCTCTCTCCATGCCATTCTCTCTCTCCATGTCATTCTCTCTCTCCCTTTCTCTCTCTCCATGTCATTCTCTCTTTCCTTTCTCTCTCTCCCTTTCTCTCTCTCCATGTCATTCTCTCTCTCATTATCTCTCTCTGTCTTTCTCTCTCTCCTTTCTCTCTCTCTCCCTTTCTCTCTCTCCATGTCATTCTCTCTCCATGTCATCTCTCTCCTTCTCTCTCTCCCTTTCTCTCTCCATGTCATTCTCTCTCTCCCTTTCTCTCTCTCCATGCCATGTCATTCTCTCTCTCCCATTCTCTCTCTCCATGTCATCTCTCTCTCCATCCCACTCTCTCCATGCCGTCTCTTTCCCTTTCTCTCTCTCCATGTCATTCTCTCCATGTCATTCTCTCTCTCCATGTCCATTCTCTCTCCATTCTATCTCTCATGTCATTCTCTCTCCATCCCATTCATTCTCTCTCTCCTTTCTCTCTCTTCATGTCATTCTTTCTCTCCCCTTTCTCTCTCTCCCCTTTCTCTCTCTCCATACCCATTCTCTCTCTCCCTTTCTCTCTCTCCTTGTCATTCTCTCTCTCCCTTTCTCTCTCTCCCATGTAATTCTCTCTCATGCCATATACTCTCTCCATGTCATTCTCTCTCTCCTTTCTCTCTCTCCATGTCATTCCTCTTTTTCCCTTTCTCTCTCTCCCTTTCTCTCTCTCCATGTCATTCTCTCTCTCCCTTTCTCTCTCTCCCTTTCTCTCTCTCCCTTTCTCTCTCTCCATGCCATTCTCTCTCTCCCTTTCTCTCTCTCCATGTCATTCTCTCTCTCCCTTTCTCTCTCTCCATGTCATTCTCTCTCTCCCTTTCTCTCTCTCTCCCTTTCTCTCTCTCCCTTTCTCTCTCTCCATGCCATTCTCTCTCTCCCTTTCTCTCTCTCCATGTCATTCTCTCTCTCCCTTTCTCTCTCTCCATGTCATTCTCTCTCTCCCTTTCTCTCTCTACATGTCATTCTCTCTCTCCATGCCATTCTCTCTCTCCATGTCATTCTCTCTCTCCCTTTCTCTCTCTCCATGTCATTCTCTCTCTCCCTTTCTCTCTCTCTCCCTTTCTCTCTCTCCCTTTCTCTCTCTCCATGCCATTCTCTCTCTCCCTTTCTCTCTCTCCATGTCATTCTCTCTCTCCCTTTCTCTCTCTCCATGTCATTCTCTCTCTCCCAATAATAAACATGTCATTCCAATAATAATAAAATTTCTCCCTTAATCTCTCTCTCATATCATTCTCTCTCTCCCTTTCTGCTCTCTCTCAATAGTCATTCTCTCTCTCCCCTTTCTCTCTCTCCATGTCATTCTCTCTCTCCTGTCATTCTCTCTCCTTTCTCTCTCTCCTTTCTCTCTCTCTCCCTTTCTCTCTCTCATGTCATTCTCTCTCTCCTTTCTCTCTCTCCATGTCATTCTCTCTCTCATGCCTTTCTCTCTCTCCATGTCATTCTCTCTCTCCCTTCTCTCTCTCTCCATGTCATTCTCTCTCTCCCTTTCTCTCTCTCCATGTCATTCTCTCTCTCCCTTTCTCTCTCTCCATGCCATTCTCCTTTCTCTCCATGTCATTCTCTCCTTTCTTCTCCTCTCTCCTCTCCCATGTCATTCTCTCCCTTTCTCTCTCTCCATGTCGTTCTTCTCTCTTTCCCTTTCTCTCTCCATGTCCGTTTCTCTCTCTCCATGTCATTCTCTCTCCTTTCTCTCTCTCCCTTTCTCTCTCCCATGTCATTCTCTCTCTCCTTTCTCTCTCTCATGTCATTCATTCTCTCTCCATGCCATTCTCTCTCTCCATGTCTTCTCTCTCTCCCATTATCTCTCATGTCCATTCTCTCTTTTCCCTTTCTCTCTCTCCATGCCATTCTCTCTCCATGTCATTCTCTCTCTCTTTCGTCTCTCTCTCATGTCTTCTCTCTCTCCATGTCATTCTCTCTCTCATACCCATTCTCTCTCTCCATGTCCTTCTCTCTCTCTGTCATTTCTCTCTCTCCATGTCATTCTCTCTCTCCATGCCATTCTCTCTCTCCATGTCATTCTCTCTCTCCATGTCATTCTCTCTCTCCATGCCATTCTCTCTCTCCATGTCCTTCTCTCTCTCCATGTCATTCTCTCTCTCCATGTCATTCTCTCTCTCCATGTCATTCTCTCTCTCCATGCCATTCTCTCTCTCCATGTCATTCTCTCTCTCCATGTCATTCTCTCTCTCCATGTCATTCTCTCTCTCCATGTCATTCGCTCTCTCCATGTCATTCTCTCTCTCCCTTTCTCTCTCTCCATGTCATTCTCTCTCCATGTCATTCTCTCTCTCCCTTTCTCTCTCTCTCCCTTTCTCTCTCTCCCTTTCTCTCTCTCCCTTTCTCTCTCTCCATGCCATTCTCTCTCTCCCTTTCTCTCTCTCCATGTCATTCTCTCTCTCCATGTCATTCTCTCTCTCCATGCCATTCTCTCTCTCCATGTCATTCTCTCTCTCCCTTTCTCTCTCTCCATGTCATTCTCTCTTTCCCTTTCTCTCTCTCCCTTTCTCTCTCTCCATGTCATTCTCTCTCTCCCTTTCTCTCTCTCCCTTTCTCTCTCTCCCTTTCTCTCTCTCCATGCCATTCTCTCTCTCCCTTTCTCTCTCTCCATGTCATTCTCTCTCTCCCTTTCTCTCTCTCCATGTCATTCTCTCTCTCCCTTTCTCTCTCTCTCCCTTTCTCTCTCTCCCTTTCTCTCTCTCCATGCCATGCTCTCTCTCCCTTTCTCTCTCTCCATGTCATTCTCTCTCTCCCTTTCTCTCTCTCCATGTCATTCTCTCTCTCCCTTTCTCTCTCTCCATGTCATTCTCTCTCTCCATGCCATTCTCTCTCTCCATGTCATTCTCTCTCTCCCTTTCTCTCTCTCCATGTCATTCTCTCTTTCCCTTTCTCTCTCTCCCTTTCTCTCTCTCCATGTCATTCTCTCTCTCCCTTTCTCTCTCTCCCTTTCTCTCTCTCCCTTTCTCTCTCTCCATGCCATTCTCTCTCTCCCTTTCTCTCTCTCCATGTCATTCTCTCTCTCCCTTTCTCTCTCTCCATGTCATTCTCTCTCTCCCTTTCTCTCTCTCTCCCTTTCTCTCTCTCCCTTTCTCTCTCTCCATGCCATTCTCTCTCTCCCTTTCTCTCTCTCCATGTCATTATCTCTCTCCCTTTCTCTCTCTCCATGTCATTCTCTCTCTCCCTTTCTCTCTCTCCATGTCATTCTCTCTCTCCATGCCATTCTCTCTCTCCATGTCATTCTCTCTCTCCCTTTCTCTCTCTACATGTCATTCTCTCTTTCCCTTTCTCTCTCTCCCTTTCTCTCTCTCCATGTCATTCTCTCTCTCCATGTCATTCTCTCTCTCCCTTTCTCTCTCTCTCCCTTTCTTTCTCTCCCTTTCTCTCTCTCCCTTTCTCTCTCTCCATGCCATTCTCTCTCTCCCTTTCTCTCTCTCCATGTCATTCTCTCTCTCCCTTTCTCTCTCTCCATGTCATTCTCTCTCTCCCTTTCTCTCTCTCTCCCTTTCTCTCTCTCCCTTTCTCTCTCTCCATGCCATTCTCTCTCTCCATGTCATTCTCTCTCTCCCTTTCTCTCTCTCCATGTCATTCTCTCTTTCCCTTTCTCTCTCTCCCTTTCTCTCTCTCCATGTCATTCTCTCTCTCCCTTTCTCTCTCTCCCTTTCTCTCTCTCCATGCCATTCTCTCTCTCCCTTTCTCTCTCTCCATGTCATTCTCTCTCTCCTTT
>NW_027037493.1:0-19911 GCF_034236695.1 Oncorhynchus nerka
TCCCATACAGGACAGCAATAATAGCCCCATACAGCAATAATAGTCCCATACAGCAATAATAGCCCCATACAGCAATAATAGCCCCATACAGCAATAATAGTCCCATACAGGACAGCAATAATAGCCCCATACAGCAATAATAGTCCCATACAGCAATAATAGCCCCATACAGCAATAATAGTCCCAAACAGCAATAATAGTCCCATACAGCAATAATAGTCCCATACAGCAATAATAGTCCCATACAGGACAGCAATAATAGCCCCATACAGCAATAATAGCCCCATACAGCAATAATAGTCCCATACAGGACAGCAATAATAGCCCCATACAGCAATAATAGTCCCATACAGCAATAATAGCCCCATACAGCAATAATAGTCCCAAACAGCAATAATAGTCCCATACAGCAATAATAGCCCCATACAGCAATAATAGTCCCATACAGGACAGCAATAATAGCCCCATACAGCAATAATAGTCCCATACAGCAATAATAGCCCCATACAGCAATAATAGTCCCAAACAGCAATAATAGTCCCATACAGCAATAATAGTCCCATACAGGACAGCAATAATAGCCCCATACAGCAATAATAGTCCCATACAGCAATAATAGCCCCATACAGCAATAATAGTCCCAAACAGCAATAATAGTCCCAAACAGCAATAATAGCCCCATACAGGACAGCAATAATAGCCCCATACAGCAATAATAGTCCCATACAGCAATAATAGTCCCATACAGCAATAATAGTCCCATACAGCAATAATAGTCCCATACAGGACAGCAATAATAGTCCCATACAGCAATAATAGTCCCATACAGCAATAATAGTCCCATACAGCAATAATAGTCCCATACAGCAATAATAGTCCCATACAGGACAGCAATAATAGCCCCATACAGCAATAATAGTCCCATACAGCAATAATAGCCCCATACAGCAATAATAGCCCCATACAGCAATAATAGCCCCATACAGCAATAATAGCCCCATACAGCAATAATAGTCCCAAACAGCAATAATAGTCCCATACAGCAATAATAGCCCCATACAGCAATAATAGTCCCATACAGGACAGCAATAATAGCCCCATACAGCAATAATGGCCCCATACAGCAATAATAGCCCCATACAGGACAGCAATAATAGCCCCATACAGCAATAATAGTCCCATACAGGACAGCAATAATAGCCCCATACAGCAATAATGGCCCCATACAGCAATAATAGCCCCATACAGGACAGCAATAATAGCCCCATACAGCAATAATGGCCCCATACAGCAATAATAGCCCCATACAGGACAGCAATAATAGCCCCATACAGCAATAATAGTCCCATACAGCAATAATAGCCCCATACAGCAATAATAGCCCCATACAGCAATAATAGCCCCATACAGCAATAATAGCCCCATACAGCAATAATAGCTTAATCCATCTTGAAAAATACAGAAATGTTTTGCTTATATACTGTATTTTCACTGAAAATGTTTAACAGTGTAATGACGAACCCTCTGTTTCTGTCAGTGTAGCGAAGGCATGGTATCAAGAACAAGATAAAACTAGATGAAACAAGCCACCAACAATTCCCCATTTGGCAGCTTCTTGTCATTGTTCTATCTGACTGTCCAGAAGCATATCAACGCACAGCTTCCAGATCCATTGATGCGCGTGCTTCATTTCGGTGACGTTGTCAGCCAACAAATGGGGTTATTCAAAGAACCAATATAAAAAGGTTCTCTACGTACCTAAAAAGGGTTCCCCCAATTTGGACCTTTTTTGGTACTAAATATAACTTTAGAACCCTTTTTTGGTACTAAATATAACTTTAGAACCCTTTTTTGGTACTAAATATAACTTTAGAACCTTTTTTTGGTACTAAATATAACTTTAGAACCTTTTTTGGTACTAAATATAACTTTAGAACCCTTTTTTGGTACTAAATATAACTTTAGAACCTTTTTTTGGTACCAACTATAACCTTTTTGTGAAAGTGTACAGTTGGGGGCATTCAAGTAAACCTAATAATTGTAATGCAAATAAAACATTGTTATTGCAATATAATAAACACAGTTGGCTCAAAGTAGATATAACTGCACCACCAGAGGCATATTTCAAAAACGTATTTCATTACATTGGGTTATATTGTTACATGATTGCTAAGAAACTTGGCGTCACCCTGGGTTTCTCACATTAACGATGCACTTTCATTGCTACAGCAGAGGCATTTTGAAAAAGGGACTTTTTGATACCCAGAACTGCAAATTGTTCAATTTGAGTGAGCCATCCCCGGAGGATAATAAAATAAGACATTGAAGGGAACACTCTACGGACTAAACTGGCTTCTTACTGTCTTTGTCCCAAATTACCCATAGTGCACTAGGCTCTAGTAGTGCACTATATAGGGAATATGGTTCCATTTGGGACGACGATAGCCAAGTCATTAATATTTATCAATTAACGTATGTTGGTTTTGCTCTGTCTGTCTGTCTGTCTGTCTGTCTGTCTGTCTGTCTGCCTGCCTGCCTGTCTGTCTGTCTGCCTGTCTGTCTGTCTGTGCTTTATAACCCTCGCAACATTTGAGGAATTTGTTTGAATATGATCCCCCACTTTCTCTCTTTCTCCCTCTCAATTTATTTTGTCTTGATCTTTATTTCTGTCCTCCCTCTCTTCTCCTCCCTCTAACTCTCTTCTCCTCCCTCTCCCTCTCTTCTCCTCCTGCTCTTCTCCTCCCTCTCCCTCTCTTCTCCACCCTCTCCCTCTCTTCTCCTCCTGCTCTTCTCCTCCCTCTTCCTCTCTTCTCCTCCCTCTCCCTCTCTTCTCCACCCTCTCCCTCTCTTCTCCTCCTGCTCTTCTCCTCCCTCTCCCTCTCTTCTCCACCCTCTCCTTTTCTTCTCTACCCTCTCCCTCTTCTCCTCCTGCTCTTCTACTCCCTCTCCCTCTCTTCTCCACCCTCTCACTCTCTTCTCCTCCTGCTCTTCTCCACCCTCTCCCTCTCTTCTCCTCCCTCCCCCTCTTCTCCTCCCTCTACCTGTCTTCTCCTCCTACTCTTCTCCACCCTCTCCCTCTCTTCCTCCTCCCTCCCCTCTTCTCATCCCTCTACCTCTCTTCTCCTCCTGCTCTTCTCCACCATCTCCCTCTCTTCCTCCTCCCTCCCCCTCTTCTCCTCCCTCTCCTCTCTCTTCCTCCTCCTGCTCTTCTCTCCACCCTCTCTCCCTCTCTTCTCCTCCTGCTCTTCTCTCTCCCTCTCCCTCTTCCTCCTCCCTCTACCTCTCTCTCTCCTCCTACTCTTTCTCTCCACACTCCTCTCCCTCTCCCTCCTCCCCTCTACTCTCTCTCCCTCCTCCTGCTCTTCTCCTCCTCTCTCCCTCTTCTACTCCCTCTCTACCTCTCTTCTCCTCCTGCTCTTCCTCCTCCCTCTCCCTCTTCTCCTCCTCCTCTCTTACCTCTCTTCTCCTCCCCTCTCCTTCTCCTCCCTCTACTCTCTCTTCTCCTCCTACTCTTCTCCACCCTCCTCCCGCTCCTCCTCCCTCTACCTCTCTTCTCCTCCTGCTCTCTCTCCACCCTCTCCCTCTTCTCCTCCCTCTAACTCTCTTCTCCTGAATGGGATGGAGACCTGATGAAAGAAAGATGAGGTGAGAAGGAGAGGGGTTAACCTCTCTGGGATATGTGGGACGCTAGCGTCTACGCTCTACTGATAAAATGCATATCTTATCTTCTGGGGATGAGTAGCAGGCAGTTGAATTTGGGCATGCATTTCATCCGGACGTGAAAATACTGCCCCCTGTCACCAATATGTTAAAGGGATGAGGAGAAGGAGAGAGGTTAATGGGATGGAGAGATGGAGAGAAGGAGAGAGGTTAATGGGATGGAGAGATGGAAAGATGAGGAGAGAAAGAGAGAGGTTAAAGGGATGAAGAGATGGAGAGAATAGTGAGTTGTCCGGATGGAGAAGGAGAGAGGTTATCAGGATGGAGAGAAGGAGAGAGGATTAATAGGATGGAAGGGAGATGGAAAGATGAGGAGAAAGAGAGGTTAAAGGATGAGAAGAAGGTAGAGAGAATGAGTGAGGTTAAAGGGATGAAGAGATGGAGAGAAGGAGAGAGGTTAATGGGATGGAGAGAAGGGAGAGAGGTTAATGGGATGGAGAGATGGAGAGAAGGAGAGGGTTCATGGGATGGAGAGATGGAGAGAAGGAGAGAGGTTAATGGGATGGAGAGATGATGTAATGCTGCGGGTAGTCGTGGTGTGGAGTCAGACGCAGGAGACAGAGAGTGCAATGCTGTGCGTCTTTAATAGCACCAAAGCACCACAGCAGATGCTCTGTACTAACCGGCCCCAAACACAGGGAATGAAAATGTACAACGGAAAAATCACGACACTAACACGTACCTCAGCAGAGCCCGAGTTACACTGGAAATAATCCCGCACAACAACCAGGCGTGGCCGGCTGTCTAATAAAGACAAACTAATCATACCTAAACAGGTGCTACCAATAAACATACAAGGAGGGGGAGGAAAGACAATCAGTGGCAGCTAATAGGCCGGTGATGACGACCGCCGAGCGCCACTCGTGACAGTACTCCCCTGACGCGCGGCTTCCCCGCAGCGCGCCGACACCGGCCTCGAGGTCGCCTCCGGAGGACGAGGTGCAGGGCGATCCGGATGGAGGCGATGGAAATCCCTCAACATGGATGGATCCAAGATGTCCCCCACCGGTACCCAGCACCTCTCCTCCGGGCCGCACCCCTCCCAGTCCACGAGGTACTGCAGGCCCCTCACCCGGCGCCTTGAGTCCAGAATGGCCCGGATCGTGTACGCCGGGGACCCCTCGATGTCCAGAGGGGGGAGGGACCTCCAGCACCTCACTGTCCTGCAGGGGACCAGCTACCACCGGCCTGAGGAGAGACACATGAAACGAGGGGTTAATACGATACATAGGAAGGGAGTTGTAATCGATAACACACCTCGTTTATCCTCCTCAGGACTTTAAAGGGCCCTACACACTGCGGACCCAGCTTCCGGCAGGGCAAGCGGAGAGGTAGGTTTCGGGTCGAGAGCCAGACCCTGTCCCCCGGTACAAACACGGGGCCTCACTGCGGTGGCGGTCAGCACTCCTCTTCTGCCGTCCACTCGCTTGTTGTAGAGATTCCTGGACGGCCCTCCAGGTCTCCTTGGAGCGCTGTACCCATTCCTCCACCGCAGGAGCCTCGGTCTGGCTCGGATGCCATGGTGCCAGGACCGGCTGGTACCCCAACACACACTGAAAAGGGGACACGTTAGTAGAGGAGTGGCGTAGTGAGTTCTGAGCCATTTCAGCCCAGGAATGTAGCGTGCCCACTCCCCTGGCCGATCCTGGCAATACGACCGCAGAAACCTACCCACCTCCTGGTTCACTCTCTCCACCTGCCCATTACTCTCGGGGTGATAACCGGAGGTCAGGCTGACAGAGACCCCAAGCGTGCCCATGAACGCCTCCATACCCGAGACGTGGAATTGGGGGCCCCGATCAGAAACGATGTCCTCCGGCACCTCGTAGTGCCGAAAGACATGGGTGAATAACGCTCCGCAGTCTGTAGGGCTGTAGGGATACCGGGCAACGGGAGGAGACGGCAGGACTTAGAGAACCGATCCACAATCACAAGAACCGTGGTGTTCCCCTGAGACGGCGGAAGATCGGTCAGGAAATCTATGGACAGATGTGACCATGGCCGCTGTGGAACGGGGAGGGGTTGTAACTTCCCTCTAGGAAGGTGCCTAGGAGCCTTACTCTGAGCGCACACTGAACAGGAGGAGACATAACCCTTAACGTCCTTAGCCAAAGTAGGCCACCAATACCTCCCCTGAAGGCTCCCCACTGTCCTCGCCACCCCAGGGTGACCCGAGGAGGGTAGGACATGAGCCCACCGAATCAGCTTGTCCCGAACACCAAGCGGCACGTACCTTCGCCCCGCTGGACACTGAGGAGGAGCGGGTTCAGCCCGTAACGCCCGCTCGATATCCGAGTCCACCTCCCATACCACTGGTGCTACCAGCTTTGAGGCGGGAAGGATGGGAGCAGGTTCGGTGGACCCATCCTCCGTGTCGTAAAGGCGGGACAGTGCGCCAGCCTTTACGTTCTGGGAGCCCGGGCTATAAGACAAAGTAAACCGGAACCGGGTGAAGAATATGGCCCACCTTGCCTGACGTGGGTTAAGTCTCCTAGCTGCCCGAATATACTCCAGGTTCTGGTGGTCGGTCCAGATGAGAAAAGGGTGCTTAGCCCCCTCAAGCCAGTGTCTCCACACCTTCAGAGCTCTAACCACCGCTAGCAACTCCCGGTCCCCCACATCATAGTTACGCTCCGCTGGGCTGAGCTTCCTTGAGAAGAAAGCGCAGGGCGGAGTTTTGGTGGCGTACCCGAGCGCTGCGATAGCACGGCACCCACCCCAGCCTCGGACGCGTCCACCTCCACTATGAATGCTAGAGAGGGGTCCGGATGCGCCAACATCGGCGCATCAGTGAACAGCGCCTTCAACTTGTTGAACGCTCCGCTCGCCTCTGCTGACCACTGCAACCGCACCGGGCCCCCTTCAGCAGTGAGGTAATGGGAGCCGCTATCTGGCCAAAACCCCGGATAAACCTCCGGTAGTAGTTGGCAAAACCCAAAACCGCTGCACCTCCTTTACCGTGGTTGGAGTCGGCCAATTACGCACGGCCCTAATGGGGTCGCCCTCCATCACTACCCCGAGGTGGAAATGCGATATCCCAGAAAAGAGACGGCTCGCTTAGAGAACACGCATTTCTCAGCCTTGACGTATAGGTCATGCTCCAGCAGTCTACCAAGCACCTTGCGCACCAGAGACACATGCGCGGTGTAAGTGGCCGAGTAGATCAGAATGTCATCGATATAAACAACCACTCCCTGCCCGCACAGGTCCCTGAGAATCTCGTCTACAAAGGATTGAAAACGGCTGGAGCATTTTTTAACCCATACGGCATGACGAGGTACTCATAGTGGCCTGATGTGGTACTAAATGCGGTTTTCCACTCGCCTCCCTTCCGAATACGCACCAGACTATACGCGCTCCTGAGATCCAGTTTTGTGAAGAACTGCGCTCCGTGGAATGATTCCACCGCCGTAGCGATGAGAGGTAGAGGGTAACTATACCCCACTGTGATGGCGTTTAGACCTCTATAATCAATACACGGACGCAAACCTCCCTCCTTTTCCTCACAAAAAGAAACTCGAGGAGACGGGTGAAATGGAGGGCCGAATGTACCCCTGTCCCAGCGACTCCGTGACATATGTCTCCATTGCCAACGTCTCCTCCTGGGACAGCGGGTACACGTGACTCTTGGGAAGCGCAGCGTCTACCTGGAGATCTATCGTACAATCCCTTCCCGGTCGATAAGGTGGTAATTTAGTCGCTTTCACTTTACTGAAAGCGATTGCCAAATCGGCATACTCGGGGAATGCACACCGTGGAACCCTGGTCTGGACTCTCCACCGACGTAGCACCGATGGAAACTCCCAAACACCTTCCAGAACACTCCTCTGACCACCCCTGGAGAACCCCCTGTTTCCACGAAATTTTAGGATTGTGCCGGGCCAGCCAGGGAGTCCCCAGCACCACTGGAAACGCAGGCGAATCAATAATAAAAAAACTGATACGCTCCCTATGATTCCCTGCGTCACCATGTCCAGTGGGACCGTGGTCTCCTGACCATCCCTGACCCTAATGGCCGGCTATCTAGGGAGTGCACGGGAAAGGAGAATCTATCGGCACCAGCGGAACCCCTAACTTAAGGGCGAGTCCGCGATCCATAAAGTTCCCAGCTGCGCCTGAATCGACTAGCGCCCTATGCTGGGAAGAGGGAAAAAGTGAAGAAAAAAGGTTAAGACAAACATGTGGCCAACAGGGGGTTCTGGGTGAGTTTGATGCAGACTCACCTGGGATGATCGAGAAGCGTTCCGCCTGCCATCTCTACTCCCAGACGGACCTCCCAGCACCGATCAGACGTGTGTCCTCTCCGACCACAGTTGGTGCAGGGAAGGCCTCCTCCTCCGGTACCCTCGGCGCAGCCCCTCCCAACTCCATCGGAATGGGAGCGGAGGGGCTGGGTGGTGGAACGCACAGGACCCTTCTCTGAACGCCCGCGGGCAGCCAGCAGGATTGTCCAGTCGAATGGACATGTCAATCAGCTGATCCAGTGACAGAGTGGTGTCCTGACACGCTAACTCCCGGCGGACGTCCTCTCGGAGACTACACCTGTAGTGGTCCATAAGGGCCCTGTCGTTCCACCCAGATCCGGCTGCCAAGGTCCGGAACTCCAGCGCGTAATCCTGGGCGCTCCTCCTCTCCTGCCTGAGATGAAAAGTCGCTCTCCCACCGCCTCGGCCGTCTAGAGGGTGATCAAACACGCACGGAAGCGGAGGGAAAACCCTGGGTAGTGCTCCCGCGCTGAGTCTGGGCCATTCCAGACTGCGTTCGCCCACTCCAGAGCACGACCCGTGAGGCAGGAGATGAGGACACTCACCCTCTCCGCCTCCTGAGGGAGTGGGTCTAACGGTGGCCAGGTATAGCTCCAGCTGAAGCAGAAACCCCTGGCAACCCGACGCCGCTCCATCATAAGCCCTCGGTAGCGCCAGACGGAGGGTGCTGGAGTCGAGTGATGGGGAGTCCGGAGCCGTGGGTGCCGAAGGTGGAGAGAGGAGACCACTCCTCTCCCATCGGTCCATTCTCTCCATTACTTGATCCATCGCGGATCCGATCCGATGGAGAACGGTGGTGGTGGAGAACCCGTTCCTCCATCGATGGGAGAGGGTTGGCTGCTGCTCCTGCTGACTCCATTCAATTTGATTTAGGTGCGGGATTCTGTAATGCTGCGGGTGTCGTGGGTGTGGAGTCAGACGCAGGAGACAGAGAGTGCAATGCTGTGCGTCTTTAATTGCACCAACGCACCACAGGGTACTCACAATAGTAACGACCCCAAACACAGGGAATGAAAATGTACAACGGAAAAGTCACGACCAGGCACTAACACGTACCTCTACAACAGAGCCGAAGGTTACACTGAAATAATCCCGCACAACAACCAGGCGGGCCGGCTGTCTAATAAAGACAAACTAATCATACCTAAACAGGTGCTACCAATAAACATACAAGGAGGGGGAGGAAAGACAATCAGTGGCAGCTAATAGGCCGGTGATGACGACCGCCGAGCGCCACTCGTGACAGATGAGGAGAGAAGGAGAGAGGTTAATGGGATGGAGAGATGGAGAGAAGGAGAGAGGTTAATGGGATGGAGAGATGGAGAGAAGGACAGAAGGAGAGAGGTTAATGGGATGGAGAGATGGAGAGAATGAGTGAGGTTAATGGGATGGAGAGATGGAGAGAAGGAGAGAGGTTAATGGGATGAAGAGATGGAGAGAAGGAGAGAGGTTAATGGGATGGAGAGATGGAGAGAATGAGTGAGGTTAAAGGGATGAAGAGATGGAGAGAAGGAGAGAGGTTAATGTGATGGAGAGATGGAGAGAATGAGTGAGGTTAATGGGGTGGAGAGATGGGGAGAAGGAGAGAGGTTAATGGGATGGAGAGATGGAGAGAAGGAGAGAGGTTAATGGGATGGAGAGAAGGACAGAAGGAGAGAGGTTAATGGGATGGAGAGATGGAGAGAAGGAGAGAGATTAATGGGATGGAGAGAAGGAGAGAGGTTAATGGGATGGAGAGATGGAGAGAAGGAGAGAGATTAATGGGATGGAGAGAAGGACAGAAGGAGAGAGGTTAATGGGATGGAGAGAATGAGAGAAGGAGAGAGGTCAATGGGATGGAGAGAAGGACAGAAGGAGAGAGGTCAATGGGATGGAGAGAATGACAGAAGGAGAGAGGTCAATGGGATGGAGAGAATGACAGAAGGAGAGAGGTTAATGGGATGGAGAGATGGAGAGAATGAGAGAGGTTAATGGGATGGAGAGAATGAGAGAAGGAGATAGGTTAATGGGATGGAGAGAAAGAGAGAAGGAGAGAGGTTAATGGGATGGAGAGAAAGAGAGAAGGAGAGAGATTAATGGGATGGAGAGAAGGAGAGAGATTAATGGGATGGAGAGAAGGAGAGAGGTTAATGGGATGGAGAGAAGGAGAGAAGGAGAGAGGTCAATGGGATGGAGAGAAGGAGAGAAGGAGAGAGATTAATGGGATGGAGAGAAGGAGAGAAGGAGAGAGATTAATGGGATGGAGAGAAGGAGAGAGATTAATGGGATGGAGAGAAGGAGAGAAGGAGAGAGATTAATGGGATGGAGAGAAGGAGAGAAGGAGAGAGATTAATGGGATGGAGAGAAGGAGAGAGATTAATGGGATGGAGAGAAGGAGAGAGGTTAATGGGCTGGAGAGAAGGAGAGAATGAGAGAGGTTAATGGGATGGAGAGAAGGAGAGAAGGACAGAGGTTAATGGGATGGAGAGATGGAGAGAGGTTAATGGGATGGAGAGAAGGAGAGAAGGAGAGAGATTAATGGGATGGAGAGAAGGAGAGAGGTTAATGGGATGGAGAGATGGAGAGAAGGAGAGAGATTAATGGGATGGAGAGAAGGAGAGAAGGAGAGAGGTTAATGGGATGGAGAGAAGGAGAGAGGTTAATGGGATGGAGAGAAGGAGAGAGGTTAATGGGATGGAGAGATGGAGAGAAGGAGAGGGGTTCATGGGATGGAGAGATGGAGAGAAGGAGAGAGGTTAATGGGATGGAGAGATGAGGAGAGAAGGAGAGAGGTTAATGGGATGGAGAGAAGGAGAGAGGTTAATGGGATGGAGAGATGGAGAGAAGGAGAGAGGTTAATGGGATGGAGAGAAGGACAGAAGGAGAGAGGTTAATGGGATGGAGAGATGGAGAGAATGAGTGAGGTTAATGGGATGGAGAGATGGAGAGAAGGAGAGAGGTTAATGGGATGAAGAGATGGAGAGAAGGAGAGAGGTTAATGGGATGGAGAGATGGAGAGAATGAGTGAGGTTAAAGGGATGAAGAGATGGAGAGAAGGAGAGAGGTTAATGTGATGGAGAGATGGAGAGAATGAGTGAGGTTAATGGGATGGAGAGATGGGGAGAAGGAGAGAGGTTAATGGGATGGAGAGATGGAGAGAAGGAGAGAGGTTAATGGGATGGAGAGAAGGACAGAAGGAGAGAGGTTAATGGGATGGAGAGAAGGAGAGAGATTAATGGGATGGAGAGAAGGAGAGAGGTTAATGGGATGGAGAGATGGAGAGAAGGAGAGAGATTAATGGGATGGAGAGAAGGACAGAAGGAGAGAGGTTAATGGGATTGAGAGAATGAGAGAGAGGAGGTCAATGGGATGGAGAGAAGGACAGAAGGAGAGAGGTCAATGGGATGGAGAGAATGACAGAAGGAGAGAGGTCAATGGGATGGAGAGAATGACAGAAGGAGAGAGGTTAATGGGATGGAGAGAATGAGAGAGGTTAATGGGATGGAGAGAATGAGAGAAGGAGATAGGTTAATGGGATGGAGAGAAAGAGAGAAGGAGAGAGGTTAATGGGATGGAGAGAAAGAGAGAAGGAGAGAGATTAATGGGATGGAGAGAAGGAGAGAGATTAATGGGATGGAGAGAAGGAGAGAGGTTAATGGGATGGAGAGAAGGAGAGAAGGAGAGAGATTAATGGGATGGAGAGAAGGAGAGAATGAGAGAGATTAATGGGATGGAGAGAAGGAGAAAGATTAATGGGATGGAGAGAAGGAGAGAGGTTAATGGGATGGAGAGAAGGAGAGAATGAGAGAGGTTAATGGGATGGAGAGAAGGAGAGAAGGACAGAGGTTAATGGGATGGAGAGATGGAGAGAGGTTAATGGGATGGAGAGAAGGAGAGAAGGAGAGAGATTAATGGGATGGAGAGAAGGAGAGAGGTTAATGGGATGGAGAGATGGAGAGAAGGAGAGAGATTAATGGGATGGAGAGAAGGAGAGAAGGAGAGAGGTTAATGGGATGGAGAGAAGGAGAGAGGTTAATGGGATGGAGAGAAGGAGAGAAGGAGAGAGGTTAATGGGATGGAGAGAAGGAGAGAGGTTAATGGGATGGAGAGAAGGAGAGAAGGAGAGAGGTTAATGGGATGGAGAGATGGAGAGAAGGAGAGAGGTTAATGGGATGGAGAGATGAGCAGAGAAGGAGAGAGATTAATGGGATGGAGAGAAGGAGAGAGGTTAATGGGATGAAGAGATGGAGAGAAGGAGAGAGGTTAATGGGATGGAGAGATGGAGAGAAGGAGAGAGATTAATGGGATGGAGAGAAGGAGAGAGGTTAATGGGATGAAGAGATGGAGAGAAGGAGAGAGGTTAATGGGATGGAGAGATGGAGAGGAGGAGAGAGATTAATGGGATGGAGAGAAGGAGAGAGGTTAATGGGATGGAGAGATGGAGAGAAGGAGAGAGATTAATGGGATGGAGAGAAGGACAGGAGAGAGGTTAATGGGATGGAGAGAAGGAGAGAACTTAATGGGATGGAGAGAATGAGAGAAGGAGAGAGGTCAATGGGATGGAGAGAAGGACAGAAGGAGAGAGGTTAATGGGATGGAGAGAATGGAGAGAGCTTAATGGGATGGAGAGATGGAGAGAATGAGAGAGGTTAATGGGATGGAGAGAATGAGAGAAGGAGAGAGGTCAATGGGATGGAGAGAAGGAGAGAAGGAGAGAGGTCAATGAGATGGAGAGAATGAGAGAGGTTAATGGGATGGAGAGAAGGAGAGAGCTTAATGGGATGGAGAGAAAGAGAGAAGGAGAGAGATTAATGGGATGAGAGAAGGAGAGAGATTAATGGGATGGAGAGAAGGAGAGAGGTTAATGGGATGGAGAGAAGGAGAGAAGGAGAGGGGTTAATGGGATGGAGAGAAGGAGAGAAGGAGAGAGATTAATGGGATGGAGAGAAGGAGAGAAGGAGAGAGATTAATGGGATGGAGAGAAGGAGAGAGGTTAATGGGATGGAGAGAAGGAGAGAAGGAGAGAGATTAATGGGATGGAGAGAAGGAGAGAAGGAGAGAGGTTAATGGGATGGATGAGGATGGAGAGAGGTTAATGGGATGGAGAAGGAGAGAAGGAGAGAGATTAATGGGATGGAGAGAAGGAGAGAAGGAGAGAGGTTAATGGGATGGAGAGAAGGAGAGAGATTAATGGGATGGAGAGAAGGAGAGAGGTTAATGGGCTGGAGAGAAGGAGAGAATGAGAGAGGTTAATGGGATGGAGAGAAGGAGAGAGGGAGTTAATGGGATGGAGAGATGGAGAGAGATGGAGAGGAAGGAAGAGAGGATTAATGGGATGGAGAGAAGGAGAGAGGTTAATGGGATGGAGAGATGGAGAGAAGGAGAGAGATTAATGGGATGGAGAGAAGGAGAGAAGGAGAGAGGTTAATGGGATGGAGAGAAGGAGGAGAAGGTTAATGGGATGGAGAGAAGGAGAGAGGTTAATGGGATGGAGAGATGGAGAGAAGGAGAGAGGTTAATGGGATGGAGAGATGGAGAGAAGGAGAGGGGTTCATGGGATGGAGAGATGGAGAGAAGGAGAGAGGTTAATGGGATGGAGAGATGAGGAGAGAAGGAGAGAGGTTAATGGGATGGAGAGAAGGAGAGAGGTTAATGGGATGGAGAGATGGAGAGAAGGAGAGAGGTTAATGGGATGGAGATGAGAAGGACAGAAGGAGAGAGGTTAATGGGATGGAGAGATGGAGAGAATGAGTGAGGTTAATGGGATGGAGAGATGGAGAGAAGGAGAGAGGTTAATGGGATGAAGAGATGGAGAGAAGGAGAGAGGTTAATGGGATGGAGAGATGGAGAGAATGAGTGAGGTTAAAGGGATGAAGAGATGGAGAGAAGGAGAGAGGTTAATGGGATGGAGAGATGGAGAGAATGAGTGAGGTTAATGGGATGGAGAGATGGGGAGAAGGAGAGAGGTTAATGGGATGGAGAGATGAGAGAGAAGGAGAGAGGTTAATGGGATGGAGAGAAGGACAGAAGGAGAGAGAGAGTTAATGGGATGGAGAGAAGGAGAGAGAGGTTAATGGGATGAGAGATGGAGAGAAGGAGAGAGATTAATGGGATGGAGAGAAGGACAGAAGGAGAGAGGTTAATGGGATGGAGAGAATGAGAGAAGGAGAGAGGTCAATGGGATGGAGAGAAGGACAGAAGGAGAGAGGTCAATGGGATGGAGAGAATGACAGAAGGAGAGAGGTCAATGGGATGGAGAGAATGACAGAAGGAGAGAGGTTAATGGGATGGAGAGATGGAGAGAATGAGAGAGGTTAATGGGATGGAGAGAATGAGAGAAGGAGATAGGTTAATGGGATGGAGAGAAAGAAGAAGGAGAGAGGTTAATGGGATGGAGAGAAAGAGAGAAGGAGAGAGATTAATGGGATGGAGAGAAGGAGAGAGATTAATGGGATGGAGAGAAGGAGAGAGGTTAATGGGATGGAGAGGAGAGAGATTAATGGGATGGAGAGAAGGAGAGAATGAGAGAGATTAATGGGATGGAGAGAAGGAGAGAGATTAATGGGATGGAGAGAAGGAGAGAGGTTAATGGGATGGAGAGAAGGAGAGAATGGAGAGAGGTTAATGGGATGGAGAGAAGGAGAGAAGGACAGAGGTTAATGGGATGGAGAGATGGAGAGAGGTTAATGGGATGGAGAGAAGGAGAGCGATGGGATGGAGAGAAGGAGAGAGGTTAATGGGATGGAGAGAAGGAGAGAAGGAGAGAGATTAATGGGATGGAGAGAAGGGAGATGGAGAGGTTAATGGGATGGAGAGAAGGAGAGAGGTTAATGGGATGGAGAGAAGGAGAGAAGGAGAGAGGTTAATGGGATGGAGAGAAGGAGAGAGGTTAATGGGATGGAGAGAAGGAGAGAAGGAGAGAGGTTAATGGGATGGAGAGAAGGAGAGAGGTTAATGGGATGGAGAGATGAGCAGAGAAGGAGAGAGATTAATGGGATGGAGAGAAGGAGAGAGGTTAATGGATGAAGAGATGGAGAGAAGGAGAGAGGTTAATGGGATGGAGAGATGGAGAGAAGGAGAGAGATTAATGGGATGGAGAGAAGGAGAGAGGTTAATGGGATGAAGAGATGGAGAGAAGGAGAGAGGTTAATGGGATGGAGAGATGGAGAGGAGGAGAGAGATTAATGGGATGGAGAGAAGGAGAGAGGTTAATGGGATGGAGAGATGGAGAGAAGGAGAGAGATTAATGGGATGGAGAGAAGGACAGAAGGAGAGGGTTAATGGGATGGAGAGAAGGAGAGAGACTTAATGGGATGGAGAGAATGAGAGAAGGAGAGAGGTCAATGGGATGGAGAGAAGGACAGAAGGAGAGAGGTTAATGGGATGGAGAGAATGAGAGAGAGCTTAATGGGATGGAGAGATGGAGAGAATGAGAGAGGTTAATGGGATGGAGAGAATGAGAGAAGGAGAGAGGTCAATGGGATGGAGAGAAGGAGAGAAGGAGAGAGGATCAATGAGATGGAGAGAATGAGAGAGGTTAATGGGATGGAGAGAAAGAGAGAAGGAGAGAGCTTAATGGGATGGAGAGAAAGAGAGAAGGAGAGAGGATTAATGGGATGGAGAGAAGGAGAGAGATTAATGGGATGGAGAGAAGGAGAGAGGTTAATGGGATGGAGAGAAGGAGAGAAGGAGAGGGGGTTAATGGGATGGAGAGAAGGAGAGAAGGAGAGAGATTAATGGGATGGAGAGAAGGAGAGGAGAGAGATTAATGGGATGGAGAGAAGGAGAGAGGTTAATGGGATGGAGAGAAGGAGAGAAGGAGAGAGATTAATGGGATGGAGAGAAGGAGAGAAGGAGAGAGGTTAATGGGATGGAGAGATGGAGAGAGGTTAATGGGATGGAGAGAAGGAGAGAAGGAGAGAGATTAATGGGATGGAGAGAAGGAGAGAGATTAATGGGATGGAGAGAAGGAGAGAGATTAATGGGATGGAGAGAAGGAGAGAGGTTAATGGGATGGAGAGAAGGAAAATGAGGAGAGAAGGAGATAGGTTAATACGGATGGAGAGATGAGGAGAGAAGGAGAGAGGTTAATGGGATGGAGAGAAGGAGAGAAGGAGAGAGGTTAATGGGATGGAGAGATGGAGAGAAGGAGAGAGGTTAATGGGATGGAGAGAAGGAGAGAAGGAGAGAGGTTAATGGGATGGAGAGATGGAGAGAAGGAGATAGGTTAATGGGATGGAGAGAAGGAGAGAACGAGAGAGGTTAATGGGATGGAGAGAAGGAGAGAAGGAGAGAGATTAATGGGATGGAGAGAAGGAGAGAAGGAGAGAGGTTAATGGGATGGAGAGATGGAGAGAAGGAGAGAGGTTAATGGGATGGAGAGAAGGAGAGAAGGAGAGAGATTAATGGGATGGAGAGAAGGAGAGAAGGAGAGAGATTAATGGGATGGAGAGAAGGAGAGAGGTTAATGGGATGGAGAGAAGGAGAGAATGAGAGAGGTTAATGGGATGGAGAGAAGGAGAGAAGGAGAGAGGTTAATGGGATGGAGAGAATGGAGAGAGGTTAATGGGATGGAGAGAAGGAGAGAAGGAGAGAGATTAATGGGATGGAGAGAAGGAGAGAGGTTAATGGGATGGAGAGATGGAGAGAAGGAGAGAGATTAATGGGATGGAGAGAAGGAGAGAAGGAGAGAGATTAATGGGATGGAGAGAAGGAGAGAGGTTAATGGGATGGAGAGAAGGAAGAAGGAGAGGGTTAATGGGATGGAGAGAAGGAGAGAGGTTAATGGGATGGAGAGAAGGAGAGAAGGAGAGAGGTTAATGGGATGGAGAGAAGGAGAGAGGTTAGGATGAGAGATGAGAGAAGATGGAGAGAAGAGAGAGAGGTTAATGGGATGGAGAGAAGGAGAGAAGGAGAGAGGTTAATGGGATGGAGAGATGGAGAGAAGGAGAGAGATTAATGGGATGGAGAGAAGGACAGAAGGAGAGAGGTTAATGGGATGGAGAGAAGGAGAGAACTTAATGGGATGGAGAGAATGAGAGAAGGAGAGAGGTCAATGGGATGGAGAGAAGGACAGAAGGAGAGAGGTTAATGGGATGGAGAGAATGAGAGAGC
Organism: Oncorhynchus nerka; assembly: GCF_034236695.1. Classification (NCBI taxonomy): domain Eukaryota; kingdom Metazoa; phylum Chordata; class Actinopteri; order Salmoniformes; family Salmonidae; genus Oncorhynchus; species Oncorhynchus nerka. Next base: position 17,079 of record NW_027037493.1, read on the forward strand.
TTAATGGGATGGAGAGATGGAGAGAATGAGAGAGGTTAATGGGATGGAGAGAATGAGAGAAGGAGAGAGGTCAATGGGATGGAGAGAAGGAGAGAAGGAGAGAGGTCAATGAGATGGAGAGAATGAGAGAGGTTAATGGGATGGAGAGAAAGAGAGAAGGAGAGAGCTTAATGGGATGGAGAGAAAGAGAGAAGGAGAGAGATTAATGGGATGGAGAGAAGGAGAGAGATTAATGGGATGGAGAGAAGGAGAGAGGTTAATGGGATGGAGAGAAGGAGAGAAGGAGAGAGGTTAATGGGATGGAGAGAAGGAGAGAAGGAGAGAGATTAATGGGATGGAGAGAAGGAGAGAAGGAGAGAGATTAATGAGATGGAGAGAAGGAGAGAGGTTAATGGGATGGAGAGAAGGAGAGAAGGAGAGAGATTAATGGGATGGAGAGAAGGAGAGAAGGAGAGAGGTTAATGGGATGGAGAGATGGAGAGAGGTTAATGGGATGGAGAGAAGGAGAGAAGGAGAGAGATTAATGGGATGGAGAGAAGGAGAGAGATTAATGGGATGGAGAGAAGGAGAGAGGTTAATGGGATGGAGAGAAGGAAATATGAGGAGAGAAGGAGATAGGTTAAACGGATGGAGAGATGAGGAGAGAAGGAGAGAGGTTAATGGGATGGAGAGAAGGAGAGAAGGAGAGAGGTTAATGGGATGGAGAGATGGAGAGAAGGAGAGAGGTTAATGGGATGGAGAGAAGGAGAGAAGGAGAGAGGTTAATGGGATGGAGAGATGGAGAGAAGGAGATAGGTTAATGGGATGGAGAGAAGGAGAGAAGGAGAGAGGTTAATGGGATGGAGAGAAGGAGAGAAGGAGAGAGATTAATGGGATGGAGAGAAGGAGAGAAGGAGAGAGGTTAATGGGATGGAGAGATGGAGAGAAGGAGAGAGGTTAATGGGATGGAGAGAAGGAGAGAAGGAGAGAGATTAATGGGATGGAGAGAAGGAGAGAAGGAGAGAGATTAATGGGATGGAGAGAAGGAGAGAGATTAATGGGATGGAGAGAAGGAGAGAGGTTAATGGGATGGAGAGAAGGAGAGAAGGAGAGAGGTTAATGGGATGGAGAGATGGACAGATGGAGAGAGGTTAATGGGATGGAGAGATGGAGAGAGTTAATGGGATGGAGAGAAGGAGAGAAGGAGAGAGATTAATGGGATGGAGAGAGGAGAGAGGTTAATGGGATGAGAGATGGAGAGAAGGAGAGAGATTAATGGGATGGAGAGAAGGAGAGAAGGAGAGAGATTAATGGGATGGAGAGAAGAGAGAGAATGAGAGAGGTTAATGGGATGGAGAGAAGGAGAGAAGGAGAGAGATTAATGGGATGGAGAGAAGGAGAGAAGGAGAGAGGTTAATGGGATGGAGAGATGGAGAGAAGGAGAGAGGTTAATGGGATGGAGACAAGGAGAGAAGGAGAGAGGTTAATGGGATGGAGAGATGGAGAGAAGGAGATAGGTTAATGGGATGGAGAGAAGGAGAGAAGGAGAGAACGAGAGAGGTTAATGGGATGGAGAGAAGGAGAGAAGGAGAGAGATTAATGGGATGGAGAGAAGGAGAGAAGGAGAGAGGTTAATGGGATGGAGAGATGGAGAGAAGGAGAGAGGTTAATGGGATGGAGAGAAGGAGAGAAGGAGAGAGATTAATGGGATGGAGAGAAGGAGAGAAGGAGAGAGATTAATGGGATGGAGAGAAGGAGAGAGATTAATGGGATGGAGAGAAGGAGAGAGTTAATGGGATGGAGAGAAGGAGAGAAGGAGAGAGGTTAATGGGATGAGAGATGGACAGATGGAGAGAGGTTAATGGGATGGAGAGATGGAGAGAGGTTAATGGATGGAGAGAAGGAGAGAAGGAGAGAGATTAATGGATGGAGAGGAGAGAGGTTAATGGGATGGAGAGATGGAGAGAAGGAGAGAGATTAATGGGATGGAGAGAAGGAGAGAAGGAGAGAGGTTAATGGGATGGAGAGAAGGAGAGAGGTTAATGGGATGGAGAGAAGGAGAGAAGGAGAGAGGTTAATGGGATGGAGAGAAGGAAATATGAGGAGAGAAGGAGATAGGTTAATGGGATGGAGAGATGGAGAGAAGGAGAGAGGTTAATGGGATGGAGAGAAGGAAATATGAGGAGAGAAGGAGATAGGTTAAACGGATGGAGAGATGAGGAGAGAAGGAGAGAGGTTAATGGGATGGAGAGAAGGAGAGAAGGAGAGAGGTTAATGGGATGGAGAGATGAGCAGAGAAGGAGAGAGGTTAAAGAGATGAAGAGAAAGAGAGAGGTTAAAAGATGGCGACATTAGGAAAGAAGGAGAGACGGAGACAAGAGGAAAGAAGGAGAGAGATAAAAGGGATGTCAAGATGGAGAGAGGAGAGATATAAAAGGTATGGAGAGATGAGGAGAGAAGAAGAGAAGTAAAAGGGATGGATAGATGAGGAGAGAAGAAGAGAAGTAAAAGGTATGGAGAGATGAGGAGAAGTAAAAGGTATGGAGAGATGAGGAGAGAAGAAGAGAAGTAAAAGGTATGGAGAGATGAGTAGAGAAGAAGAGAAGTAAAAGGTATGGAGAGATGAGGAGAGAAGAAGAGAATTAAAAGGTATGGAGAGATGAGTAGAGAAGAAGAGAAGTAAAAGGTATGGGAGAGATGAGGAGAGAAGAAGAGAAGTAAAAGGGATGGAGAGATGAGGAGAGAAGAAGAGAAGTAAAAGGTATGAGAGATGAGGAGAAGTAAAAGGTGATGGAGAGATGAGGAGAGAAGAAGAGAAGTAAAAGGTATGGAGAGATGAGGAGAGAAGAAGAGA
>NW_027037494.1:0-19932 GCF_034236695.1 Oncorhynchus nerka
TATGTATCTATTATAACAGGTTGTACAGGTCATGTCTGTCCTCTCTATGTATCTATTATAACAGGTTGTACAGGTCATGTCTGTCCTCTCTATGTATCTATTATAACAGGTTGTACAGGTCATGTCTGTCCTCTCTATGTATCTATTATAACAGGTTGTTCAGGTCATGTCTGTCCTCTCTATGTATCTATTATAACAGGTTGTTCAGGTCATGTCTGTCCTCTCTATGTATCTATTATAACAGGTTGTACAGGTCATGTCTGTCCTCTCTATGTATCTATTTATAAGGTCAGGTTGTATCTATTATAACAGGTCATGTCTGTCCTCTCTATGTATCTATAATAACAGGTTGTACAGGTCATGTCTGTCCTCTCTATGTATCTATTATAACAGGTTGTATAGGTCATGTCTGTCCTCTCTATGTATCTATTATAACAGGTTGTACAGGTCATGTCTGTCCTCTCCGTGTATCTATTATAACAGGTTGTTCAGGTCATGTCTGTCCTCTCTATGTATCTATTATAACAGGTTGTTCAGGTCATGTCTGTTCTCTCCATGTATCTATTATAACAGGTTGTTCAGGTCATGTCTGTTCTCTCTATGTATCTATTATAACAGGTTGTTCAGGTCATGTCTGTTCTCTCCATGTATCTATTATAACAGGTTGTTCAGGTCATGTCTGTTCTCTCCGTGTATCTATTATAACAGGTTGTACAGGTCATGTCTGTCCTCTCTATGTATCTATTATAACAGGTTGTACAGGTCATGTCTGTCCTCTCTATGTATCTATAATAACAGGTTGTATAGGCCATGTCTGTCCTCTCTATGTATCTATTATAACAGGTTGTACAGGTCATGTCTGTCCTCTCCGTGTATCTATTATAACAGGTTGTATAGGCCATGTCTGTCCTCTCTATGTATCTATTATAACAGGTTGTACAGGTCATGTCTGTCCTCTCTATGTATCTATTATAACAGGTTGTACAGGTCATGTCTGTCCTCTCTATGTATCTATTATAACAGGTTGTACAGGTCATGTCTGTCCTCTCTATGTATCTATTATAACAAGTTGTTCAGGTCATGTCTGTCCTCTCTATGTATCTATTATAACAGGTTGTTCAGGTCATGTCTGTCCTCTCTGTGTATCTATTATAACAGGTTGTTCAGGTCATGTCTGTCCTCTCTATGTATCTATAATAACAGGTTGTTCAGGTCATGTCTGTCCTCTCTATGTATCTATTATAACAGGTTGTATAGGCCATGTCTGTCCTCTCTATGTATCTATTATAACAGGTTGTACAGGTCATGTCTGTCCTCTCCGTGTATCTATTATAACAGGTTGTACAGGTCATGTCTGTCCTCTCTATGTATCTATTATAACAGGTTGTACAGGTCATGTCTGTCCTCTCTATGTATCTATAATAACAGGTTGTATAGGCCATGTCTGTCCTCTCTATGTATCTATTATAACAGGTTGTACAGGTCATGTCTGTCCTCTCTATGTATCTATTATAACAGGTTGTACAGGTCATGTCTGTCCTCTCTATGTATCTATTATAACAAGTTGTTCAGGTCATGTCTGTCCTCTCTATGTATCTATTATAACAGGTTGTTCAGGTCATGTCTGTCCTCTCTGTGTATCTATTATAACAGGTTGTTCAGGTCATGTCTGTCCTCTCTATGTATCTATATAACAGGTTGTACAGGTCATGTCTGTCCTCTCCGTGTATCTATTATAACAGGTTGTACAGGTCATGTCTGTCCTCTCTATGTATCTATATAACAGGTTGTACAGGTCATGTCTGTCCTCTCTATGTATCTATTATAACAGGTTGTTCAGGTCATGTCTGTCCTCTCTATGTATCTATTATAACAGGTTGTTCAGGTCATGTCTGTCCTCTCTATGTATCTATTATAACAGGTTGTACAGGTCATGTCTGTCCTCTCTATGTATCTATTATAACAGGTTGTACAGGTCATGTCTGTCCTCTCTATGTATCTATTATAACAGGTTGTACAGGTCATGTCTGTCCTCTCTATGTATCTATTATAACAGGTTGTACAGGTCATGTCTGTCCTCTCTATGTATCTATTATAACAGGTTGTTCAGGTCATGTCTGTCCTCTCTATGTATCTATTATAACAGGTTGTATAGGTCATGTCTGTCCTCTCTATGTATCTATTATAACAGGTTGTACAGGTCATGTCTGTCCTCTCTATGTATCTATTATAACAGGTTGTTCAGGTCATGTCTGTCCTCTCTATGTATCTATAATAACAGGTTGTACAGGTCATGTCTGTCCTCTCTATGTATCTATTATAACAGGTTGTATAGGTCATGTCTGTCCTCTCTATGTATCTATTATAACAGGTTGTACAGGTCATGTCTGTCCTCTCCGTGTATCTATTATAACAGGTTGTTCAGGTCATGTCTGTCCTCTCTATGTATCTATTATAACAGGTTGTTCAGGTCATGTCTGTTCTCTCCATGTATCTATTATAACAGGTTGTTCAGGTCATGTCTGTTCTCTCTATGTATCTATTATAACAGGTTGTTCAGGTCATGTCTGTTCTCTCCATGTATCTATTATAACAGGTTGTTCAGGTCATGTCTGTTCTCTCCGTGTATCTATTATAACAGGTTGTACAGGTCATGTCTGTCCTCTCTATGTATCTATTATAACAGGTTGTACAGGTCATGTCTGTCCTCTCTATGTATCTATTATAACAGGTTGTACAGGTCATGTCTGTCCTCTCTATGTATCTATTATAACAGGTTGTACAGGTCATGTCTGTCCTCTCTATGTATCTATTATAACAGGTTGTATAGGCCATGTCTGTCCTCTCTATGTATCTATTATAACAGGTTGTACAGGTCATGTCTGTCCTCTCTATGTATCTATTATAACAGGTTGTACAGGTCATGTCTGTCCTCTCTATGTATCTATTATAACAGGTTGTACAGGTCATGTCTGTCCTCTCTATGTATCTATTATAACAGGTTGTTCAGGTCATGTCTGTCCTCTCTATGTATCTATTATAACAGGTTGTTCAGGTCATGTCTGTCCTCTCTGTGTATCTATTATAACAGGTTGTTCAGGTCATGTCTGTCCTCTCTATGTATCTATATAACAGGTTGTACAGGTCATGTCTGTCCTCTCCGTGTATCTATTATAACAGGTTGTACAGGTCATGTCTGTCCTCTCTATGTATCTATATAACAGGTTGTACAGGTCATGTCTGTCCTCTCTATGTATCTATTATAACAGGTTGTTCAGGTCATGTCTGTCCTCTCTATGTATCTATTATAACAGGTTGTTCAGGTCATGTCTGTCCTCTCTATGTATCTATTATAACAGGTTGTACAGGTCATGTCTGTCCTCTCTATGTATCTATTATAACAGGTTGTACAGGTCATGTCTGTCCTCTCTATGTATCTATTATAACAGGTTGTACAGGTCATGTCTGTCCTCTCTATGTATCTATTATAACAGGTTGTACAGGTCATGTCTGTCCTCTCTATGTATCTATTATAACAGGTTGTACAGGTCATGTCTGTCCTCTCTATGTATCTATTATAACAGGTTGTACAGGTCATGTCTGTCCTCTCTATGTATCTATTATAACAGGTTGTTCAGGTCATGTCTGTCCTCTCTATGTATCTATAATAACAGGTTGTACAGGTCATGTCTGTCCTCTCTATGTATCTATTATAACAGGTTGTATAGGTCATGTCTGTCCTCTCTATGTATCTATTATAACAGGTTGTACATGTCATGTCTGTCCTCTCTATGTATCTATTATAACAGGTTGTTCAGGTCATGTCTGTCCTCTCTATGTATCTATTATAACAGGTTGTATAGGTCATGTCTGTCCTCTCTATGTATCTATTATAACAGGTTGTACATGTCATGTCTGTCCTCTCTATGTATCTATTATAACAGGTTGTTCAGGTCATGTCTGTTCTCTCCATGTATCTATTATAACAGGTTGTTCAGGTCATGTCTGTTCTCTCTATGTATCTATTATAACAGGTTGTTCAGGTCATGTCTGTTCTCTCCATGTATCTATTATAACAGGTTGTTCAGGTCATGTCTGTTCTCTCCATGTATCTACTTTAACAGGTTGTACAGGTCATGTGTTTCCACTTCTCTCTTCTCGGTACTTATTTTAAGCTGAACTACATATCTATTCCATGAAGGGAACAAACAGGAATGTATTGCAGATATATGGGTATAACTCCGTCCATGTGTTCTCTCTATATATGCTGTCACTCTGTGCAGACCCAGAGTGTGAAGATGTGTAGCAGGCTAATTATCTTAACACCTCTCTCTCTGTCTCTCTTTTTATCTCTCTCTCTCTCCATTTCTCTCTTTTTCACTCTTTTTGGATTTTGGATTTGTTTTCGAATTCTTTGTGGATCTGTGTAATCTGAGGGAAATATGTCTCTCTAATATGGTCATACATTGGACAGGAGGTTAGGAAGTGCATCTCAGTTTCCACCTCATTTTGTGGGCAGTGAGCACATAGCCTTGTCTTCTCTTGAGAGCCATGTCTGCCTACGGCGGCCTTTCTCAATAGCAAGGCTATGCTCACTGAGTCTGTACATAGTCATAGCTTTCCTTAAGTTTGGGTCAGTCACAGTGGTCAGGTATTCTGCCGCTGTGTACTCTCTGTTTAGGGTCAAATAGCATTCTAGTTTGCTCTGTTTTTTTGTTAATTCTTTCCAATGTGTCAAGTAATTATCTTTTAGTTTTCTCATGATTTGGTTGGGTCTAATTGTGCTGCTGTCCTGGGGCTCTGTGGGGTGTGTTTGTGTTTGTGAACAGAGCCCCAGGACCAGCTTGCTTAGGGGACTCTTCTCCAGGTTCATCTCTCTGTAGGTGATGGCTTTGTTATGGAAGGTTTGGGAATCGCTTCCTTTTAGGTGGTTATAGAATTTAACGGCTCTTTTCTGGATTTTGATAATTAGTGGGTATCGGCCTAATTCTGCTCTGCATGTATTATTTGGTGTTTTACGTTGTACACAGAGGATATTTTTGCAGAATCCTGCGTGCAGAGTCTCAATTTGGTGTTTGTCCCATTTTGTGAAGTCTTGGTTGGTGAGCGGACCCCAGACCTCACAACCATAAAGGGCAATGGGCTCTATGACTGATTCAAGTATTTTTAGCCAAATCCTAATTGGTATGTTGAATGTTATGTTCTTTTTGATGGCATAGAATCTCTCTCTCTCTCTCTGCATCTCTCTGTCTCTCTGCATCTCTCTCTCTCTCTGCATCTCTCTCGCTCTCTCTCTGCATCTCTCTCTCTGTCTCTCTCTCTCTCTCTGCATCTCTCTCTCTCTCTCTCTCTCTCTCTCTGCATCTCTCTCTCTCTGCATCTCTCTCTCTCTGCATCTCTCTCGCTCTCTCTCTGCATCTCTCTCTCTCTCTCTCTCTCTCTCTCTCTCTGCATCTCTCTCTCTCTGCATCTCTCTCTCTCTGCATCTCTATCTCTCTCTCTGCATCTCTCTCGCTCTCTCTCTGCATCTCTCTCTCTCTCTCTCTCTCTCTGCATCTCTCTCTCTCTCTCTCTCTGCATCTCTCTCTCTGCATCTCTCTCTCTCTGCATCTCTCTCGCTCTCTCTCTGCATCTCTCTCTCTCTCTCTCTCTCTCTGCATCTCTCTCTCTGCATTTCTCTCTCTCTGCATCTCTATCTCTCTCTCTGCATCTCTCTCGCTCTCTCTCTGCATCTCTCTCTCTGTCTCTCTCTCTCTCTGTCTCTCTGCATCTCTCTCTCTCTCTGCATTTCTCTCTGCATCTCTGTCTCTCTCTCTGCATCTCTCTCTCTCTCTCTCTCTCTCGCTCTCTCTCTCTGTCTCTCTCTCTCTCTGTGTCTCTCTCTCTCTCTGTCTCTCTCTCTCTCTCTCTCTCTCTCTCTCTCTCTCTCTCTCTCTCTGTCTCTCTGTCTCTCTCTCTGCATCTCTCCCTCTGCATTTCTCTCTCTCTGCATCTCTCTCTCTCTCTCTGCATCTCTCTCTCTCTCTCTCTCTCTCTCTCTGCATCTCTCTCTCTCTGCATTTCTCTCTCTCTGCATCTCTATCTCTCTCTCTGCATCTCTCTCGCTCTCTCTCTGCATCTCTCTCTCTGTCTCTCTCTCTCTCTGTCTCTCTGCATCTCTCTCTCTCTCTGCATCTCTCTCTCTCTCTCTCTCTGCATCTCTCTCTCTCTGCATTTCTCTCTCTCTGCATCTCTCTCGCTCTCTCTCTCTCTGCATCTCTCTCTCTCTGCATTTCTCTCTCTCTGCATCTCTCTCGCTCTCTCTCTGCATCTCTCTCTCTGTCTCTCTCTCTCTCTGTCTCTCTCTCTCTCTGTCTCTCTGCATCTCTCTCTCTCTGCATTTCTCTCTGCATCTCTGTCTCTCTCTCTGCATCTCTCTCTCTCTGCATTTCTCTCTGCATCTCTGTCTCTCTCTCTCTCTCTCTCTCTCTCTCTCTCTCTCTCACTCTCTCTCTCTGTCTCTCTGTCTCTCTCTCTGTCTCTCTCTCTCCTCCAGACCTACCCAGTGATGGGAGATGGAGGACAAGGGGCCTCGTGTAGCAGAATACTTCGTGCTGGCTGGTCTGACCGACTCCTCCACGCCACTGGAGCAGGAGATCCATTTCCACGATGTCTGCCACAAGACGGCCAAACCCAAGCCGCCCATCACCGACGTCGCTGTGGTGATGCGCTCGCTGGGGGAAGAGGTGCCTCCTGGGTACACGTGCGTGGAATCCACGCCGTCCGGCCTGTCAGCTGACCTGAACAACGGAAGTCTCATGGCGCCACAGATCTTCCTGTGTTACAGACGAGGACGAGACAAACCACCACTCACTGACCTGGGGTAGGTAGACAAACCACCACTCACTGACCTGGGTTAGGTAGACAAACCACCACTCACTGACCTGGGGTAGGTAGACAAACCACCACTCACTGACCTGGGGTAGGTAGACAAACCACCACTCACTGACCTGGGGTAGGTAGACAAACCACCACTCACTGACCTGGGGTAGGTAGACAAACCACCACTCACTGACCTGGGGTAGGTAGACAAACCACCACTCACTGACCTGGGGTAGGTAGACAAACCACCACTCACTGACCTGGGGTAGGTAGACAAACCACCACTCACTGACCTGGGGTAGGTAGACAAACCACCACTCACTGACCTGGGGTAGGTAGACAAGCCACCACTCACTGACCTGGGGTAGGTAGACAAACCACCACTCACTGACCTGGGGTAGGTAGACAAACCTGAGGAGACCCAACTATATCAGACTGGTTAATTAGACACATCTCTGACTGAGACCCAACTATAGCAGACTGGTTAATTAGACACATCTCTGACTGAGAGGAGACCCAACTATAGCAGACTGGTTAATTAGACACATCTCTGACTGAGACCCAACTATAGCAGACTGGTTAATTAGACACATCTCTGACTGAGACCCAACTATATCAGACTGGTTAATTAGACACATCTCTGACTGAGACCCAACTATAACAGACTGGTTAATTAGACACATCTCTGACTGAGACCCAACTATAACAGACTGGTTAATTAGACACATCTCTGACTGAGACCCAACTATAACAGACTGGTTAATTAGACACATCTCTGACTGAGACCCAACTATAGCAGACTGGTTAATTAGACACATCTCTGACTGAGACCCAACTATAACAGACTGGTTAATTAGACACATCTCTGACTGAGAGGAGACCCAACTATAGCAGACTGGTTAATTAGACACATCTCTGACTGAGACCCAACTATAGCAGACTGGTTAATTAGACACATCTCTGACTGAGACCCAACTATAGCAGACTGGTTAATTAGACACATCTCTGACTGAGACCCAACTATAGCAGACTGGTTAATTAGACACATCTCTGACTGAGACCCAACTATATCAGACTGGTTAATTAGACACATCTCTGACTGAGACCCAACTATATCAGACTGGTTAATTAGACACATCTCTGACTGAGACCCAACTATAGCAGACTGGTTAATTAGACACATCTCTGACTGAGACCCAACTATATCAGACTGGTTAATTAGACACATCTCTGACTGAGACCCAACTATAGCAGACTGGTTAATTAGACACATCTCTGACTGAGACCCAACTATAGCAGACTGGTTAATTAGACACATCTCTGACTGAGAGGAGACCCAACTATATCAGACTGGTTAATTAGACACATCTCTGACTGAGACCCAACTATAGCAGACTGGTTAATTAGACACATCTCTGACTGAGAGGAGACCCAACTATATCAGACTGGTTAATTAGACACATCTCTGACTGAGACCCAACTATATCAGACTGGTTAATTAGACACATCTCTGACTGAGAGGAGACCCAACTATATCAGACTGGTTAATTAGACACATCTCTGACTGAGACCCAACTATATCAGACTGGTTAATTAGACACATCTCTGACTGAGACCCAACTATAGCAGACTGGTTAATTAGACACATCTCTGACTGAGACCCAACTATATCAGACTGGTTAATTAGACACATCTCTGACTGAGACCCAACTATATCAGACTGGTTAATTAGACACATCTCTGACTGAGACCCAACTATATCAGACTGGTTAATTAGACACATCTCTGACTGAGACCCAACTATATCAGACTGGTTAATTAGACACATCTCTGACTGAGACCCAACTATATCAGACTGGTTAATTAGACACATCTCTGACTGAGACCCAACTATATCAGACTGGTTAATTAGACACATCTCTGACTGAGACCCAACTATATCAGACTGGTTAATTAGACACATCTCTGACTGAGACCCAACTATATCAGACTGGTTAATTAGACACATCTCTGACTGAGAGGAGACCCAACTATAGCAGACTGGTTAATGAGACACATCTCTGACTGAGACCCAACTATAGCAGACTGGTTAATTAGACACATCTCTGACTGAGACCCAACTATATCAGACTGGTTAATTAGACACATCTCTGACTGAGACCCAACTATATCAGACTGGTTAATTAGACACATCTCTGACTGAGACCCAACTATAGCAGACTGGTTAATTAGACACATCTCTGACTGAGACCCAACTATATCAGACTGGTTAATTAGACACATCTCTGACTGAGAGGAGACCCAACTATATCAGACTGGTTAATTAGACACATCTCTGACTGAGACCCAACTATAGCAGACTGGTTAATTAGACACATCTCTGACTGAGACCCAACTATATCAGACTGGTTAATTAGACACATCTCTGACTGAGAGACCCAACTATAGCAGACTGGTTAATTAGACACATCTCTGACTGAGACCCAACTATAGCAGACTGGTTAATTAGACACATCTCTGACTGAGACCCAACTATATCAGACTGGTTAATTAGACACATCTCTGACTGAGAGGAGACCCAACTATAGCAGACTGGTTAATTAGACACATCTCTGACTGAGACCCAACTATATCAGACTGGTTAATTAGACACATCTCTGACTGAGAGGAGACCCAACTATAGCAGACTGGTTAATTAGACACATCTCTGACTGAGAGACCCAACTATATCAGACTGGTTAATTAGACACATCTCTGACTGAGACCCAACTATATCAGACTGGTTAATTAGACACATCTCTGACTGAGACCCAACTATATCAGACTGGTTAATTAGACACATCTCTGACTGAGACCCAACTATAACAGACTGGTTAATTAGACACATCTCTGACTGAGACCCAACTATATCAGACTGGTTAATTAGACACATCTCTGACTGAGACCCAACTATAGCAGACTGGTTAATTAGACACATCTCTGACTGAGACCCAACTATATCAGACTGGTTAATTAGACACATCTCTGACTGAGACCCAACTATATCAGACTGGTTAATTAGACACATCTCTGACTGAGAGGAGACCCAACTATATCAGACTGGTTAATTAGACACATCTCTGACTGAGACCCAACTATATCAGACTGGTTAATTAGACACATCTCTGACTGAGACCCAACTATAGCAGACTGGTTAATTAGACACATCTCTGACTGAGACCCAACTATATCAGACTGGTTAATTAGACACATCTCTGACTGAGACCCAACTATAGCAGACTGGTTAATTAGACACATCTCTGACTGAGACCCAACTATATCAGACTGGTTAATTAGACACATCTCTGACTGAGACCCAACTATAGCAGACTGGTTAATTAGACACATCTCTGACTGAGAGGAGACCCAACTATAGCAGACTGGTTAATGAGACACATCTCTGACTGAGACCCAACTATAGCAGACTGGTTAATTAGACACATCTCTGACTGAGACCCAACTATATCAGACTGGTTAATTAGACACATCTCTGACTGAGACCCAACTATATCAGACTGGTTAATTAGACACATCTCTGACTGAGAGGAGACCCAACTATAGCAGACTGGTTAATTAGACACATCTCTGACTGAGAGGAGACCCAACTATAGCAGACTGGTTAATTAGACACATCTCTGACTGAGACCCAACTATAGCAGACTGGTTAATTAGACACATCTCTGACTGAGACCCAACTATAGCAGACTGGTTAATTAGACACATCTCTGACTGAGAGGAGACCCAACTATAGCAGACTGGTTAATGAGACACATCTCTGACTGAGACCCAACTATAGCAGACTGGTTAATTAGACACATCTCTGACTGAGACCCAACTATATCAGACTGGTTAATTAGACACATCTCTGACTGAGACCCAACTATATCAGACTGGTTAATTAGACACATCTCTGACTGAGAGGAGACCCAACTATATCAGACTGGTTAATTAGACACATCTCTGACTGAGACCCAACTATATCAGACTGGTTAATTAGACACATCTCTGACTGAGACCCAACTATAACAGACTGGTTAATTAGACACATCTCTGACTGAGAGGAGACCCAACTATAGCAGACTGGTTAATTAGACACATCTCTGACTGAGAGGAGACCCAACTATATCAGACTGGTTAATTAGACACATCTCTGACTGAGACCCAACTATATCAGACTGGTTAATTAGACACATCTCTGACTGAGAGGATATCCAACTATATCAGACTGGTTAATTAGACACATTTCTGACTGAGACCAAACTATATCAGACTGGTTAATTAGACACATCTCTGACTGAGACCCAACTATAACAGACTGGTTAATTAGACACATCTCTGACTGAGACCCAACTATATCAGACTGGTTAATTAGACACATCTCTGACTGAGAGGAGACCCAACTATATCAGACTGGTTAATTAGACACATCTCTGACTGAGAGGAGACCCAACTATATCAGACTGGTTAATTAGACACATCTCTGACTGAGACCCAACTATATCAGACTGGTTAATTAGACACATCTCTGACTGAGACCCAACTATAGCAGACTGGTTAATTAGACACATCTCTGACTGAGACCCAACTATAGCAGACTGGTTAATTAGACACATCTCTGACTGAGAGGAGACCCAACTATAGCAGACTGGTTAATTAGACACATCTCTGACTGAGACCCAACTATAGCAGACTGGTTAATTAGACACATCTCTGACTGAGACCCAACTATATCAGACTGGTTAATTAGACACATCTCTGACTGAGACCCAACTATAGCAGACTGGTTAATTAGACACATCTCTGACTGAGAGGAGACCCAACTATAGCAGACTGGTTAATTAGACACATCTCTGACTGAGAGGAGACCCAACTATAGCAGACTGGTTAATTAGACACATCTCTGACTGAGACCCAACTATATCAGACTGGTTAATTAGACACATCTCTGACTGAGACTATATCAGACTGGTTAATTAGACACATCTCTGACTGAGACCCAACTATAGCAGACTGGTTAATTAGACACATCTCTGACTGAGACCCAACTATATCAGACTGGTTAATTAGACACATCTCTGACTGAGAGGAGACCCAACTATATCAGACTGGACTGGTTAATTAGACACATCTCTGACTGAGAGGAGACCCAACTATAGCAGACTGGTTAATTAGACACATCTCTGACTGAGACCCAACTATAGCAGACTGGTTAATTAGACACATCTCTGACTGAGAGGAGACCCAACTATAGCAGACTGGTTAATTAGACACATCTCTGACTGAGACCCAACTATATCAGACTGGTTAATTAGACACATCTCTGACTGAGAGGAGACCCAACTATAGCAGACTGGTTAATTAGACACATCTCTGACTGAGAGGAGACCCAACTATAGCAGACTGGTTAATTAGACACATCTCTGACTGAGACCCAACTATATCAGACTGGTTAATTAGACACATCTCTGACTGAGACCCAACTATATCAGACTGGTTAATTAGACACATCTCTGACTGAGACCCAACTATATCAGACTGGTTAATTAGACACATCTCTGACTGAGACCCAACTATATCAGACTGGTTAATTAGACACATCTCTGACTGAGACCCAACTATATCAGACTGGTTAATTAGACACATCTCTGACTGAGAGGAGACCCAACTATATCAGACTGGTTAATTAGACACATCTCTGACTGAGACCCAACTATATCAGACTGGTTAATTAGACACATCTCTGACTGAGACCCAACTATAGCAGACTGGTTAATTAGACACATCTCTGACTGAGACCCAACTATATCAGACTGGTTAATTAGACACATCTCTGACTGAGACCCAACTATATCAGACTGGTTAATTAGACACATCTCTGACTGAGACCCAACTATATCAGACTGGTTAATTAGACACATCTCTGACTGAGACCCAACTATAGCAGACTGGTTAATTAGACACATCTCTGACTGAGAGGAGACCCAACTATAGCAGACTGGTTAATTAGACACATCTCTGACTGAGACCCAACTATAGCAGACTGGTTAATTAGACACATCTCTGACTGAGACCCAACTATATCAGACTGGTTAATTAGACACATCTCTGACTGAGACCCAACTATATCAGACTGGTTAATTAGACACATCTCTGACTGAGGAGACCCAACTATAGCAGACTGGTTAATTAGACACATCTCTGACTGAGAGGAGACCCAACTATAGCAGACTGGTTAATTAGACACATCTCTGACTGAGACCCAACTATAGCAGACTGGTTAATTAGACACATCTCTGACTGAGACCCAACTATATCAGACTGGTTAATTAGACACATCTCTGACTGAGAGGAGACCCAACTATATCAGACTGGTTAATTAGACACATCTCTGACTGAGACCCAACTATAGCAGACTGGTTAATTAGACACATCTCTGACTGAGACCCAACTATATCAGACTGGTTAATTAGACACATCTCTGACTGAGACCCAACTATATCAGACTGGTTAATTAGACACATCTCTGACTGAGAGGAGACCCAACTATATCAGACTGGTTAATTAGACACATCTCTGACTGAGACCCAACTATATCAGACTGGTTAATTAGACACATCTCTGACTGAGACCCAACTATAACAGACTGGTTAATTAGACACATCTCTGACTGAGAGGAGACCCAACTATAGCAGACTGGTTAATTAGACACATCTCTGACTGAGAGGAGACCCAACTATATCAGACTGGTTAATTAGACACATCTCTGACTGAGACCCAACTATATCAGACTGGTTAATTAGACACATCTCTGACTGAGAGGAGACCCAACTATATCAGACTGGTTAATTAGACACATCTCTGACTGAGACCAAACTATATCAGACTGGTTAATTAGACACATCTCTGACTGAGACCCAACTATAACAGACTGGTTAATTAGACACATCTCTGACTGAGACCCAACTATATCAGACTGGTTAATTAGACACATCTCTGACTGAGAGGAGACCCAACTATATCAGACTGGTTAATTAGACACATCTCTGACTGAGAGGAGACCCAACTATATCAGACTGGTTAATTAGACACATCTCTGACTGAGACCCAACTATATCAGACTGGTTAATTAGACACATCTCTGACTGAGACCCAACTATAGCAGACTGGTTAATTAGACACATCTCTGACTGAGACCCAACTATAGCAGACTGGTTAATTAGACACATCTCTGACTGAGAGGAGACCCAACTATATCAGACTGGTTAATTAGACACATCTCTGACTGAGACCCAACTATAGCAGACTGGTTAATTAGACACATCTCTGACTGAGACCCAACTATATCAGACTGGTTAATTAGACACATCTCTGACTGAGAGGAGACCCAACTATAGCAGACTGGTTAATTAGACACATCTCTGACTGAGAGGAGACCCAACTATAGCAGACTGGTTAATTAGACACATCTCTGACTGAGACCCAACTATATCAGACTGGTTAATTAGACACATCTCTGACTGAGACCCAACTATAACAGACTGGTTAATTAGACACATCTCTGACTGAGACCCAACTATATCAGACTGGTTAATTAGACACATCTCTGACTGAGAGGAGACCCAACTATATCAGACTGGTTAATTAGACACATCTCTGACTGAGAGGAGATCCAACTATATCAGACTGGCAGACTGGTTAATTAGACACATCTCTGACTGAGACCCAACTATAGCAGACTTGTTAATTAGACACATCTCTGACTGAGAGGAGACCCAACTATAGCAGACTGGTTAATTAGACACATCTCTGACTGAGACCCAACTATAGCAGACTGGTTAATTAGACACATCTCTGACTGAGACCCAACTATATCAGACTGGTTAATTAGACACATCTCTGACTGAGAGGAGACCCAACTATAGCAGACTGGTTAATTAGACACATCTCTGACTGAGAGGAGACCCAACTATATCAGACTGGTTAATTAGACACATCTCTGACTGAGACCCAACTATATCAGACTGGTTAATTAGACACATCTCTGACTGAGACCCAACTATATCAGACTGGTTAATTAGACACATCTCTGACTGAGACCCAACTATATCAGACTGGTTAATTAGACACATCTCTGACTGAGAGGAGACCCAACTATATCAGACTGGTTAATTAGACACATCTCTGACTGAGACCCAACTATATCAGACTGGTTAATTAGACACATCTCTGACTGAGACCCAACTATATCAGACTGGTTAATTAGACACATCTCTGACTGAGACCCAACTATATCAGACTGGTTAATTAGACACATCTCTGACTGAGACCCAACTATATCAGACTGGTTAATTAGACACATCTCTGACTGAGACCCAACTATAGCAGACTGGTTAATTAGACACATCTCTGACTGAGACCCAACTATAGCAGACTGGTTAATTAGACACATCTCTGACTGAGAGGAGACCCAACTATAGCAGACTGGTTAATTAGACACATCTCTGACTGAGACCCAACTATATCAGACTGGTTAATTAGACACATCTCTGACTGAGACCCAACTATAACAGACTGGTTAATTAGACACATCTCTGACTGAGAGGAGACCCAACTATAGCAGACTGGTTAATTAGACACATCTCTGACTGAGACCCAACTATATCAGACTGGTTAATTAGACACATCTCTGACTGAGACCCAACTCAGACTGGTTAATTAGACACATCTCTGACTGAGACCCAACTATATCAGACTGGTTAATTAGACACATCTCTGACTGAGACCCAACTATAGCAGACTGGTTAATTAGACACATCTCTGACTGAGACCCAACTATATCAGACTGGTTAATTAGACACATCTCTGACTGAGACCCAACTATAGCAGACTGGTTAATTAGACACATCTCTGACTGAGACCCAACTATATCAGACTGGTTAATTAGACACATCTCTGACTGAGACCCAACTATATCAGACTGGTTAATTAGACACATCTCTGACTGAGAGGAGACCCAACTATAGCAGACTGGTTAATTAGACACATCTCTGACTGAGACCCAACTATATCAGACTGGTTAATTAGACACATCTCTGACTGAGACCCAACTATAACAGACTGGTTAATTAGACACATCTCTGACTGAGAGGAGACCCAACTATAGCAGACTGGTTAATTAGACACATCTCTGACTGAGACCCAACTATAGCAGACTGGTTAATTAGACACATCTCTGACTGAGACCCAACTATAGCAGACTGGTTAATTAGACACATCTCTGACTGAGACCCAACTATATCAGACTGGTTAATTAGACACATCTCTGACTGAGAGGAGACCCAACTATAGCAGACTGGTTAATTAGACACATCTCTGACTGAGACCCAACTATATCAGACTGGTTAATTAGACACATCTCTGACTGAGACCCAACTATAGCAGACTGGTTAATTAGACACATCTCTGACTGAGACCCAACTATATCAGACTGGTTAATTAGACACATCTCTGACTGAGACCCAACTATATCAGACTGGTTAATTAGACACATCTCTGACTGAGACCCAACTATATCAGACTGGTTAATTAGACACATCTCTGACTGAGACCCAACTATAACAGACTGGTTAATTAGACACATCTCTGACTGAGACCCAACTATATCAGACTGGTTAATTAGACACATCTCTGACTGAGACCCAACTATATCAGACTGGTTAATTAGACACATCTCTGACTGAGAGGAGACCCAACTATAGCAGACTGGTTAATTAGACACATCTCTGACTGAGACCCAACTATATCAGACTGGTTAATTAGACACATCTCTGACTGAGAGGAGACCCAACTATATCAGACTGGTTAATTAGACACATCTCTGACTGAGAGGAGACCCAACTATAGCAGACTGGTTAATTAGACACATCTCTGACTGAGACCCAACTATAACAGACTGGTTAATTAGACACATCTCTGACTGAGACCCAACTATAGCAGACTGGTTAATTAGACACATCTCTGACTGAGACCCAACTATATCAGACTGGTTAATTAGACACATCTCTGATTGAGACCCAACTATAGCAGACTGGTTAATTAGACACATCTCTGACTGAGACCCAACTATATCAGACTGGTTAATTAGACACATCTCTGACTGAGACCCAACTATAGCAGACTGGTTAATTAGACACATCTCTGACTGAGAGGAGACCCAACTATATCAGACTGGTTAATTAGACACATCTCTGACTGAGAGGAGACCCAACTATAGCAGACTGGTTAATTAGACACATCTCTGACTGAGACCCAACTATATCAGACTGGTTAATTAGACACATCTCTGACTGAGAGGAGACCCAACTATAGCAGACTGGTTAATTAGACACATCTCTGACTGAGAGGAGACCCAACTATATCAGACTGGTTAATTAGACACATCTCTGACTGAGACCCAACTATAGCAGACTGGTTAATTAGACACATCTCTGACTGAGACCCAACTATATCAGACTGGTTAATTAGACACATCTCTGACTGAGACCCAACTATAGCAGACTGGTTAATTAGACACATCTCTGACTGAGAGGAGACCCAACTATATCAGACTGGTTAATTAGACACATCTCTGACTGAGACCCAACTATAGCAGACTGGTTAATTAGACACATCTCTGACTGAGACCCAACTATAACAGACTGGTTAATTAGACACATCTCTGACTGAGACCCAACTATATCAGACTGGTTAATTAGACACATCTCTGACTGAGACCCAATTATAGCAGACTGGTTAATTAGACACATCTCTGACTGAGACCCAACTATAACAGACTGGTTAATTAGACACATCTCTGACTGAGAGGAGACCCAACTATAGCAGACTGGTTAATTAGACACATCTCTGACTGAGACCCAACTATAGCAGACTGGTTAATTAGACACATCTCTGACTGAGACCCAACTATATCAGACTGGTTAATTAGACACATCTCTGACTGAGACCCAACTATAGCAGACTGGTTAATTAGACACATCTCTGACTGAGACCCAACTATAGCAGACTGGTTAATTAGACACATCTCTGACTGAGAGGAGACCCAACTATAGCAGACTGGTTAATTAGACACATCTCTGACTGAGACCCAACTATAGCAGACTGGTTAATTAGACACATCTCTGACTGAGACCCAACTATAGCAGACTGGTTAATTAGACACATCTCTGACTGAGACCCAACTATAGCAGACTGGTTAATTAGACACATCTCTGAATGAGAGGAGACCCAACTATAGCAGACTGGTTAATTAGACACATCTCTGACTGAGACCAACTATAGCAGACTGGTTAATTAGACACATCTCTGACTGAGAGGAGACCCAACTATAGCAGACTGGTTAATTAGACACATCTCTGACTGAGACCCAACTATATCAGACTGGTTAATTAGACACATCTCTGACTGAGACCCAACTATATCAGACTGGTTAATTAGACACATCTCTGACTGAGACCCAACTATATCAGACTGGTTAATTAGACACATCTCTGACTGAGACCCAACTATAGCAGACTGGTTAATTAGACACATCTCTGACTGAGACCCAACTATATCAGACTGGTTAATTAGACACATCTCTGACTGAGACCCAACTATAGCAGACTGGTTAATTAGACACATCTCTGACTGAGACCCAACTATTCAGATTAATTAGACACATCTCTGACTGAGACCCAACTATATCAGACTGGTTAATTAGACACATCTCTGACTGAGAGGAGACCCAACTATATCAGACTGGTTAATTAGACACATCTCTGACTGAGAGGAGACCCAACTATAACAGACTGGTTAATTAGAGACACATCTCTGACTGAGAGACCCAACTATAGCAGACTGGTTAATTATATCTCAGAGACCCAACTGAGAGGAGACCCAACTATAGCAGACTGGTTAATTAGACACATCTCTGACTGAGACCCAACTATAGCAGACTGGTTAATTAGACACATCTCTGACTGAGACCCAACTATATCAGACTGGTTAATTAGACACATCTCTGACTGAGAGACCCAACTATAGCAGACTGGTTAATTAGACACATCTCTGACTGAGAGGAGACCCAACTATATCAGACTGGTTAATTAGACACATCTCTGACTAGACACATCTCTGACTGAGAGACTGGTTAATTAGACACATCTGACTGAGAGGAGACCCAACTATATCAGACTGGTTAATTAGCAGACTGAGACCCAACTATAGCAGACTGGTTAATTAGACACATCTCTGACTGGAGAGGAGACCCAACTATAGCAGACTGGTTAATTAGACACATCTCTGACTGAGAGGAGACCCAACTATATCAGACTGGTTAATTAGACACATCTCTGACTGAGAGGAGACCCAACTATATCAGACTGGTTAATTAGACACATCTCTGACTGAGACCCAACTATAACAGACTGGTTAATTAGACACATCTCTGACTGAGAGGAGACCAACTATATCAGACTGGTTAATTAGACACATCTCTGACTGAGACCCAACTATAGCAGACTGGTTAATTAGACACATCTCTGACTGAGACCCAACTATATCAGACTGGTTAATTAGACACATCTCTGACTGAGAGGAGACCCAACTATAGCAGACTGGTTAATTAGACACATCTCTGACTGAGACCAACTATAACAGACTGGTTAATTAGACACATCTCTGACTGAGACCCAACTATATCAGGAGACCCTGAGAGGAGACCCTATAGCAGACTGGTTAATTAGACACATCTCTGACTGAGACCCAATCAGACTATAGCAGACTGGTTAATTAGACACATCTCTGACTGAGACCCAACTATAGCAGACTGGTTAATTAGACACATCTCTGACTGAGACCCAACTATAGCAGACTGGTTAATTAGACACATCTCTGACTGGAGACCCTTTATATCAGACTGGTTAATTAGACACATCTCTGAATGAGAGGAGACCCAACTATATATCAGACTGGTTAATTAGACACATCTCTGAC
>NW_027037495.1:0-19937 GCF_034236695.1 Oncorhynchus nerka
GGCTATATACAGGAAGTACCAGGTAATAACATGGCTATATACAGGAAGTACCAGGTAATAACATGGCTATATACAGGGAGTACCAGGTAATAACATGGCTATATGCAGGAAGTACCAGGTCATAACATGGCTATATACAGGGAGTACCAGGTAATAACATGGCTATATGCAGGAAGTACCAGTATCGAGTGGATGTGCAGGGGTACGAGGTAATAACATAGCTATAGACAGGAAGTACCAGTACAGAGTGGATGTGCAGGGGTATGAGGTAATAACATGGATATATACAGGAAGTACCAGGTAATAACATGGCTATATACCGGAAGTACCAGGTAATAACATGGCTATATACAGGGAGTACCAGGTAATAACATGGCTATATACAGGGAGTACCAGGTAATAACATGGCTATATACAGGGAGTACCAGGTAATAACATGGCTATATACAGGAAGTACCAGGTAATAACATGGCTATATAAACAGGAAGTACCAGGTAATAACATGGCTATATACAGGAAGTACCAGGTAATTACATGGCTATATACCGGAAGTACCAGGTAATTACATGGCTATATACCGGAAGTACCAGGTAATAACATGGCTATATACAGGAAGTACCAGGTAATAACATGGCTATATACAGGGAGTACCAGGTAATAACATGGTTATATACAGGGAGTACCAGGTAATAACTTGGCTATATACAGGAAGTACCAGGTAATAACATGGCTACATACAGGGAGTACCAAGTAATAACATGGCTATATACAGGAAGTACCAGGTAATAACATGGCTATATACAGGAAGTACCAGGTAATAACATGGCTATATACAGGGAGTACCAGGTAATAACATGGCTATATACAGGAAGTACCAGGTAATAACATGGCTACATACAGGGAGTACCAGGTAATAACATGGCTATATACAGGAAGTACCAGGTAATAACATGGCTATATAAACAGGAAGTACCAGGTAATAACATGGCTATATACAGGAAGCACCAGAGACATGCATATATACCGGAAGTACCAGGTAACATGGCTATATTAGTACAGGAAGCACCAGGTAATAACATGGCCATATACAGGAGTACCAGGTGCACAACATGGCATACAGGAGCAAATCTAATCCCATATATACATAGCTAAATTATAGGTAATAACATGGCTACATACATGAAGCACCAGGTAATAACATGGCTACATACCGGAAGGCTTGTAGACACAACATTGCTATATACAGGAAGTACCAGGTAATAACATGACTATATACAGGAAGTACCTATAGTAATAACACACTATAATCGAAGTACTACAATAACATATATATTAACGAAGCTAAATTAGGTAATGACTTGGCCATATACAGGAAGTACCATAATGACTTGACTATATGCAGGAAGTACCAGGTAATAACATATTATATACAGGAAGTACCAGGTAATAATATTGGCTATATACAGAGTACCAGGTATAACATGGCTATATACAGGTACCAGGTAATAACATGGCTATATGCAGGAAGTACCATATCATAACATGGCTATTATACAGGAGTACCAGGTAATAACATGGCTATATGCAGGAAGTACCAGTATCGAGTGGATGTGCAGGGTGCAGAGGTATGCCTGCTATAGACAGGAAGTACCAGCACAGAGTGGATGTGCAGGGGTATGAGGTAATAACATGGATATATACAGGAAGCACCAGGTAACATGGCTATATACCGGAGAGTACCAGGTAATAACATGGCTATACAGGGAGTACCAGGTAATAACATGGCTATATTAGGGAGCACCAGGTAATAACATGGCTATATACAGATTACCAGGTAATAACATGGCTATATACATTAGGAAGCACCATTAACAACATGGCTATATAAACAGGAAGTACCAGGGCACAACATGGCTATATACAAGGAAGTACCAGGTAATCATACATGGCTATATACGGAAGTACCAGGTAATCACTTGGCTATATACCCGGAAGTACCAGGTAATAACATGCTATATACAGGAAGTACCAGGTAATAACATGGCTATATACAGGGAGTACCAGGTAATAACATGGTTATATACAGGAGCACCAGGTAACAACAGCTATATACAGGAAGTACCAGGTAATAACATGGCTACATACATGAAGCACCAGGTAATAACATGGCTATACACCGGAAGTACCAGGTAATAACATACTATATGCCAGGAAGTACCAGGTAATAACATGACTATATACAGGAAGTACCAGGTAATAACATGGCTATATACGGAAGTACCAAGTAACAACATGGCTATACGAGAAAGTACCAGGTAATGACTTGGCTATATACAGGAGTACCAGGTAATGACTTGACTATATGCAGGAGTACCAGGTAATGACTTGGCTATACAGGAAGTACCAGGTAATGACTTGACTATATGGGAAGTACCAGGTAATAAACATGGCTATATACAGGAAGTACCAGGTAATAACATGGCTATATACAGGAGTACCAGGTAATAACATGGCTATATGCAGGAAGCACCAGGTCATAAATATTGGCTATATACAGGGAGTACCAGGTATAACATGCTATATGCAGGAAGTACCAGTATTAGGTGGATGTGCAGGGGTCAGTATATATAGCTATAGACAGGAAGTACCAGTTTAGGTGGATGTGCAGGGGTTATGAGGTATGGCATGGATATATACAGGAAGTACCAGGTAATAACATGGCTATATACCAAGTACCAGGTAATAACATGGCTATATACAGGGAGTACCAGGTAATAACATGGCTATATGCAGAGTACCAGAGTAATACATATGGCTATATACAGGGAGTACCAGGTAATAACGTGGCTACAGGTGGACTCAATCAAGTTGCAGAAACATCAAAAGGATCTGATCAATGGAAACAGGAGGCACCGGAGTTCAATTTTGAGTCTCATAGCAAATAGTCTGAATACTCACGTATATACAGTATCTGTTTATTTTGCACAGTTGCAAAACATTCTAAAAAAGTTTTTTCTTTGTCATCATGGAATTTGTGTGATGTCATCATGGGGTATTGTGATGTCATCATGGGGTTGTGTGTGTAGATTGCTGAGGATTTTTATTTATCTATACATTTAAGAATAAGGCTGTAGCAGTAACAAAATGGAAAGGGGTCTGAATACTTCAGATGCACTGACTGACTTAGCTCTTCTGATATTTCTTAATTCCTTTCATTATGAGGATTTGTGTGTATTTTTTCTGTATTGTTGGGTACTTCACTGTTTGATCTAGAAACAGTAGCATTTTGCTACCTGTGATAACATCTGCAAAATGTGTACACAACCAATAAACTATTGATATCAGTTAAAGTCTGGAAAACATTCAACAGAACAACGTTCAATAGAAGTTTAACTGCACCAACAAACTCAGGTGAACTGAGCCAGGGACAGATCCTACAGAATGGTTTCAGGAAGTGGTGTTGATGTCTGTTCCTCTGCAGGGCAGCCTCTCCACATGGACCCTGGACCCTAGATCAAAACTAGTGGAATAGGGTGCCCCAAACGAAAACTAGTGCACTATAGGGAATAGGGTGCCTGGGTTCAAACTAGTGCACTTATAGGAATAGGGTGCTCTCTGGTCTAAACTAGTGCACTATATAGGAATAGTTATCTAGTTAAACTAGTCTCAGCAGGGAATAAGTGCTCTGGTCTAAACTAGTGCACTATATACTAGGAACAGTTGCTCTGTTCTAAACTGAGTGCACTATATAGGGAATAGGGGTGCCCTGGTCAAAACTAGCACTATATAGGGAATAGGTGCTCTGGTCAAAACTAGTGCACTATATAGGGAGATAGGGTGCCTAGTCAAAACTAGTGCACTATATAGGGAATAGGGTGCTCTGGTCAAAACTAGTGCACTATATAGGAATACTCCTGGTCCTAAAGCAGATTTACTATAGGGAATAGGGTGCCACGACCTCTCACCTGATAAATGGAATTATAAATCACCAGTCAACTCTCTGATAAAACACTTTACTAAAGTTTAGACAAACAGAATGCCGACAGGATGCTCCTCCAATATTAATACAACATATTGGTTCATTGGGAAAATAAATCATTTATCTTAACTATCAACAATGTACAGCATTAGGATAGAAATACAGAGTTGTGTTTCATATCCCGTCAACGCTCCCGCTGGGTCAGCAGTGGGCTCCTCAATCCATGACGTCCTCCTGTTGTGACTGAACTCACCTCCACTTCTCTGCAACACACACACACACACACACACATCTATCACAACACAGAGACTAACGTTAACTGTCCCCAATATTCACACAGGTACATCTATCAGTTCAACAGCATAAGAGATCCTATGTGACATAACTGTCCCCTGGCACCGACCCGTCCCACCCGATCTCGTCCCCACTACTGTTATAACTGACCCCGTCCCCCACTGACCCTGTCCCCCACTGATTCCCTGTCCCCACTACTGTCCCCACCGACCCTGTCCCCACTACCGTTATAACTGACCCTGTCCCCACGACCCTGTCCCACTGACCCAACCCCACTACTGTTATAACTGACCCCTGTCCCCACTATAACTGTTACTGTTAACGGACCCTGTCCCCACTACCGTTACGGCAACTGACCCCAACCCCACTACTGCCATAATCAACTGACCCACTGTCCCCCACTCACTGCCATAACTGACCTATCCCCACCACTGTTGGCGGAACGACCCCGTCCCCACTGTTATAACTGACCCCTGTCCCCACTGGGACCCTTGGTCCCCACTACTGTTATAACTGACCCTGTCCCCACTACCCTGTTATAACTGACTGTCCCCACTGACCCTGTCCCCACTGTTATAACCTATCCCCACTGACCCTGTCCCCACTACTGTTATAACTGACCCCTGTCCCCACTGACCCTGTCAGTCACTACTGTCCCCACTGACCCTGTCCCCCACTGGACCCTGTCCTCACTGACCCTGTCCCCCTCACTATCGTTATAACTGACCCTTTCCCACTACTGCTATAACTGGCCCTGTTCCCCACTAATGCTATAACTGGACCCTGAACCCTGACTAGACCTATCCCCACTACTGTTATCACCGGACCCCGTCCCCACTACTGTTATAACTGACCCTGTCCCCACTACTGTTATAACTGACCCCTGTCCCCCACACTGTTGCCAGACCGACACCCTGTCCCCACTACTTTGCTATAATCATCCCTGTCCCCCTACTGTTATACACCGACCCTGTCCCTTTTACTGTTATAACTGACCCTGTCCCCCACTACGTTGGCACCGCCCTGTCCCCACTGACCCTGTCCCCACTGACCCCTGTCCCCACTACTGTTATAACTGACCCTGTCCCCCACTGACCCCTGTCCCCACTATTGTTATAACTGACCCCTGTCTATTTCACATTTATAACTGACCCTGTCCCCACTACTGTTATAACTGACCCTGTCCCCACTGACCCTGTTGGCCGGCGATAACTGACCCTGTCCCCACTGACCCCGTCACATTGTCCCCATCGACCCTGTCCCCACTGAACTGATCGTCCCCACTGACCCTGTCCCCACTACTGTCCCCCACTGACCCTGTCCCCCCACTGACCCTGTCCCCACTGACCCCACATCCCCCACTGACCCTAACCTCACTGACCCTTCCCCACTACTGTTATAACTGACCCCCAGTTCCCCACTACTGTTATAACCGACCCTGTCCCCACTGACCCTGTCCCCACTACTGTTATAACTGTCCCCACCCTGTTCCCCGACCCCGTCCCTACTGCTATAACTGACCCTGTCCCCACTACTGTTGAACTGACCTCATCCCCACTACCACTGACCCCTGTCCCCACTACCCCGTCCCCACTGGACCCCGTCCCCACTACTGTTATAACTGACCCTGTCCCCACTACTGTTGGGCACCGACCCCTAACTGACCCTGTCCCCACTGGGACCCTCCCCACTGACCCTGTCCCCACTGACCCTGTCCCCACTACCTGTTATAACTGACCTGTCCCCACCGACCCCTGGGTCCCCACTGCTGCCATAACTGACCCTGTCCCCACTGACCCCAATGCCCCTCACTGTCCCCACTGACCTGTCCCACTGACCCCTGAACCCCCTGACCCTGTCCCCACTGATCCTGTCCCCACTACTGTTATAGCTGACCCTGTCCCCACTACTGTTATAACTGACCCGTCCCCACTGACCCCTGTCCCCACTGACCCTGTCCCCACTACTGTTATAACTGACCCTGTTCCCACTACTGCTATAACTGACCCTGTCCCCACTACTGCTATGGCTGACCCTGTCCCCATCGACCCTGTCCCCACTACTGTTATAACTGACCCCGTCCCCACTACTGTTTATAACTGACCCTGTCCCCACTACTGTTATAACTGGACCCCGGTCCCCACTATTTATAACTGACCGTCCCCACTACTGCTAACGTGACCCCCTGTCCCCACTGACCCTGTCCCCTGGACCCCAGTCCCCACTGGGACCCTGTCCACTACTGTTATAACTGACCCTGTCCCCCACCACTGACCCTGTCCCCACTGAACCTGTCCCCACTACTGTTTAACTGACCCTGTCCCTACTGCTATAACTGACCCTGTCCCCACTAATAGCACCCGACCCTGTCCCCACTACTGTTATAACTGACCCTGTCCCCCACTACTGCTAACTGACCCTGTCCCATCAGACCCTGTCCCCACTGCACTGCCAACTGACCCTGTCCCCACTGACCCTGTCCCCACTACTGCTATAACTGACCCTGTCCCTGCTGTTATGGCAACCGACCCAATTTTACTGTTGCAATCACGACCTGTCCCCACTACTGAGAGAACTGACCCCGTCCCCACTACTGTTATAACATGACCCTGTCCCCACCGACCCTGTCCCCACTACTGCCATAACTGACCCTGGCCCCACTGAGCCCCTGTCCCCACTACTGTCATAACTGATTTGTCCCCACTGACCCCTGTCCCCACTATATTTATAACTGACCCCTGTCCCCACTGACCTGTCCCCACTACTGTTATAACTGACCCTGTCCCCACTGACCCTGTCCCCACAGACCCCTGTCCCCACAGACAGGTTGGAAGGACAGGTGAGTACCTGAAGGTGTTGAGGACGTGTTGACAGACATCACTGAGCTCATTCAGTCCCTCTTCTGGGGTTCCCAATAGCTGGAAACCCCACCTGGAACACAGAGACAGACAGACAGACAGACAGACAGGAGACACACACACACACACACAAGAATAACATCCGAGGCTCGTCAGCCGAATATGGATAGCCTGGTAATAGTTTGTAAAAGCTGGAGGCTAGTGGCTACAGGACATCTAATAGAATTCACATGCTGTCTTTAGAGAGAATAAGATGACAGGAAACATGCTGACTGGGAGTTTCTATTAGGCAGCAAGAGTTGTGTTACACACACACACAGGGCAGGTGGGTTGGAGGAGAAAGGAGGGCAGTGGGTGGAGAGGACCAGGCAGGGGTGGAGGAGAGAAACACAGGGGTGGAGGGTGGAGAGGAAAACACAGGGTGGAGGAGGAAGGGGTGGAGGAGGGGAGAAGGACAGGGGTGGAGGGAGGGGAGAGAAGGACAGGGGGTGGAGGGACAGGGTGGGGAGGGGGAGAAGGACAGAGGGTGGAGGAGGAGAGACAGGGGGGTGGAGGGAGGGGAGAGAAGGACAGAGGGTGGAGGGAGGGGGAGAGAAGGACTAGGGTGGAGGGAGGGAGAGGGACAGGGTGGAGGAGGGAGAAGAAAAGACAGGGGTGGAGGAGGGAGAGAAAGGGAGGGTGGGGGAGAGAAGGACAGAGGGTGGAGGGAGGAAGGAGAAGGGAAGGACAGAGGTGGAGGAGGGGAGAGAAGGACAGAGGGTGGAGGGAGGGGACAGAGGGTGGAGAAGGACAGAGGGTGGAGGGAGAAGGACAGAGGGTGGGGGAGGGGAGAGAAGGACAGAGGGTGGAGGGGGAGAGGACAGAGGGTGGAGGGGAGAGAAGGACAGAGGCAGGAGGGATTGGGGGAGAGAAGGACAGAGGGTGGAGGGGGAGAGGAAGGACAGGGTGGAGGGGAGAAAGGACAGAGAGGAAGGACAGAGGGGAGGGGAGAAAGGACAGAGGGTGGAGGAGGGTGGAGGGGAGAGAAGGACAGAGGTGGAGGAGGAGAGAAGGACAGAGGGTGGAGGGTGGAGGGAGAGAAGGACAGAGGGTGGTGGAGGAGAGAAGGACAGAGGTGGTGGAGAGAAGGACAGAGGGTGGTGGAGGAGAGAAGGACAGAGGGTGGTGGAGGGAGAAGGACAGGGTGGAGGAGGACAGAGAGAAGGACAGAGGGTGGAGGAGAGAAGGACAGAGGGTGGAGGAGAGAAGGACAGAGGGTGGTGGAGGAGAGAAGGACAGAGGGTGGTGGAGGAGAGAAGGACAGAGGGTGGTGGAGGAGAGAAGGACAGAGGGTGGAGGAGGAGAGAAGGACAGAGGGTGGTGGAGGAGAGAAGGACAGAGGGTGGAGGAGACAGAGAAGGACAGAGGACAGAGGGTGGAGGAGAGAAGGACAGAGGGTGGAGGAGAGAAGGACAGAGGGTGGAGGAGAGAAGGACAGAGGGTGGTGGAGGAGAGAAGGACAGAGGGTGGAGGAGAGAAGGACAGAGGGTGGAGGGAGAGAAGGACAGAGGGTGGAGGAGAGAAGGACAGAGGTGGAGGGAGAAGGAAGAGGGTGGAGGAGAGAAGGACAGAGGGTGTAGGAAAGAAGGACAGAGGGTGTAGGAGAGTTGTCTCCTACGTACCTCGGGTCTGGATGCGGAAGTTGATTTTGCTCTCAGAGGGGTGAGTGATGCTGTAACCACAGAAGTCTACATCCAGGCTAAACACACAGCAGAAACAGACCATTACACACAGTAAGACCCATCACTATGGCGAGGCATTACATAGGAGGGAGCAATATAACCAAGGATAAACCAAGCCCACCTAATGGCAAGGTGGACACCTACAACACATCTCAGTGGTGGCTGTGGAGCGGGGGCTAGGCCTGGATTATGGCCCTGTGTATCAGAGGAGCTTGGTTGCCCAGGGTTAAGGGTCAGAGGTTAGGGTGTCAAGGACTAACCTGATCATGAAGCGGAGGAATTAGGGTTAGAGGTCAGAGGTTGGGTTAAGTTAGGGTTAAGGGTCAGGTAATAACCTCTCCATGACGTTGCCAGCAGAGGGAGTTAGGGGTTAGAGGTCAGGTAATAACCTCTCCATGACGTTGTAGCAGAGGGGGTTAGGGGTTAGAGGTTAGAGGTCAGGTAACAACCTCTCCATGACGTTGTAGCAGAGGTTGGGGTCAGGTAATAACCTCTCCATGGGTGCCAGCAGAGGGAGTTAGGGGTTAGGGTAATAACCTCTCCATGACGTTGTAGCAGAGGGGAGGTTAGGGTTAGGGTCAGGTAATAACCTCTCGTTGTCCCAGAGGGGTTAGGGGGTTGGGGTTAGGGTCAGGTAATAACCTCTCCATGACGCAGCAGAGGGGTTAGGGGTTAGAGGTTAGGGTCAGGTAATAACCTCTCCATGACGTTGTAGCAGAGGGAGTTAGGGTTAGAGTCAGGTAATAACCTCTCCATGACGTTGTAGCAGAGGGTTAGGGGTTAGAGGTTGGGGTCAGGTAATAACCTCTCCATGACGTTGTAGCAGAGGGAGTTAGGGGTTAGAGGTTAAGGGTCAGGTAATAACCTCTCCATGACGTTGTAGCAGAGGGGGTTAGGGGTTAGAGGTCAGGTAATAACCTCTCCATGACGTTAGCAGAGGGGTTAGGGGTTAGAGGTTAAGGGTCAGGTAATAACCTCTCCATGACGTTGTAGCAGAGGGGTTAGGGTTAGAGGTTAGGGGTTAGAGGTCAGGTAATAACCTCTCCATGACGTTGTAGCAGAGGGTTAGGGGTTAGAGGTTGGGTCAGGTAATAACCTCTCCATGACGTTGTAGCAGAGGGTTAGAGGTCAGGTAATAACCTCTCCCAGCGTTGTAGGAGTTAGGGGTTAGAGGTTAGGTAATAACCTCTCCATGACGTTGTAGCAGAGGAGTTGGGGTTAGAGGTTGGTTAATAACCTCTCCGTGACGTTGTAGCAGAGGGAGTTAGGGTTAGAGGTTAGAGGTCAGGTAATAACCTCTCCATGACGTTGTAGCAGAGGGGTTAGGGGTTAGGGTTAGGGTTAGAGGTCAGGGTAATAACCTCTCCATGACGTTTGTAGCAGAGGGGGTTAGGGTTAGAGGTTAAGGGTCAGGTAATAACCTCCATGACGTTGTAGCAGAGGGGTTAGAGGTTAAGAGGTCAGGTAATAACCTCTCCATGACGTTGTAGCAGAGGGGGTTAGGGGTTAGAGGTTAAGGGTCAGGTAATAACCTCTCCATGACGTTGTAGCAGAGGGTTAGGGGTTAGAGTTCAGGTAATAACCTCTCCATGGCGTTGTAGCAGAGGGAGTTGGGGTTAGAGGTTAGGGGTTAGAGGTCAGGTAATAACCTTCCATGACGTTGTAGCAGAGGGTTAGGAGGTTAGGGGTCAGGTAATAACCTCTCCATGACGTTGGCAGAGGGAGTTAGGGGTTAGAGGTCAGGTAATAACCTCTCCATGACGTTGTAGCAGAGGGGTTGGGGGTTAGAGGTTAAGGGTCAGGTAATAACCTCTCCATGACGTTGTAGCAGAGGGGTTAGGGGTTAGAGGTTAGGGTCAGGTAATAACCTCCATGACGTTGTAGCAGAGGGGTTAGTTGGGGTTAGAGGTCAGGTAATAACCTCTCCATGACGCAGCAGGGTTAGGGGGGTAAAAACCTCTCCATGGCGTTGGGGTTGAGGTTAAGGGTCAGGTAATAACCTCCCATGATGTTGTAGCAGAGGGGTTGGGGTTAGGTAATAACCTCTCCATGACGTTGTAGCAGAGGGGTTAGGGGTTAGAGGTTAAGGGTCAGGTAATAACCTCTCCATGGCGTTGTAGGAGAGGGGTTAGGGTTAGGTCAGGTAATAACCTCCAGGACGTTTAGCAGAGGGGTTAGGGGTTAGAGGTTAAGGGGTCAGGTAACAATCTCTCCATGATGTTGTAGCAGAGGGAGTTAGGGGTCAGGTAATAACCTCCATGACGTTGTAGCAGAGGAGGTTAGGGGTTAGAGGTTAGTTAATAACCTCTCCGTGACGTTGTAGAAGAGGGGTTAGGAGCGTTTAGCAGAGGGAGTTGGGGTTAGGGGTTAAGGGTCAGGTAATAACCTCTCCATGACGTTGTAGCAGAGTGGGTTAGGGGGTTAGGTAATAACCTCTCCATGACGTTGTAGCAGAGGGGGTTAGGGGTTAGAGGTTAGGGGTCAGGTAATAACCTCTCCATGACGTTGTAGCAGAGGGGGTTAGGGGTTAGGGTTAGAGTCAGGTAATAACCTCTCCATGGCGTTGTAGCAGAGGGTTAGGGGTTAGAGGTTAAGGGTCAGGTAATAACCTCCATGACGTTGTAGCAGGGGTTAGGGGGAGGTTAAGGGTCAGGTAATAAACTCTCCATGACGTTTAGCAGAGGGGTTAGGGGTTAGAGTTCAGGTAATAACCTCTCCATGGCGTTGTAGCAGAGGAGTTGGGGTTAGAGGTTAGGGGTTAGAGGAGTCAGGTAATAACTCTCCATGACGTTGTAGCAGAGGGAGTTAGGGGTTAGAGGTCAGGTAATAACCTCTCCATGATGTAGTAGCAGAGGGGTTAGGGGTTAAAGGTCAGGTAATAACCTCTCCGCGGCGTTGTAGCAGAGGGGTTAGGGGTTAGAGGTTAGGGGTTAGAGGTCAGGTAATAACCTCTCCATGATGTTGTAGCAGAGGGGTTAGAGGTTAGGGGTTAGGGGTCAGGTAATAACCTCTCCATGGCGTTGACAGAGGGAGTTAGGGGTTAGAGGTTAGGTAATAACCTCTAGCAGAGAGGAGTTGGGGTTAGAGGTTAGGGGTTAGGTCAGGTAATAACCTCTCCATGACGTTGTAGCAGAGGGAGTTGGGGTTAGGGGTTAAGGGTCAGGTAACCTCTCCATGACGTTGTAGCAGAGTGGGTTAGGGGTTGGGTAATAACCTCTCCATGACGTTGTAGCAGAGGGGTTAGAGGTTAAGGGTCAGGTAATAACCTCTCCATGGACGTTGTAGCAGAGGTTAGGGGTTAGGGTTAGGGGTTAGAGGTCAGGTAATAACCTCTCCATGACGTTGTAGCAGAGGGGGTTAGGGGTTAGAGGTTAGGGTCAGGTAATAACCTCCATGACGTTGTAGCAGAGGGGTTAGGGGTTAGAGGTTAAGGGGTCAGGTAATAACCTCTCCATGACGTTGTAGCAGAGGGGTTAGGGTTAGAGTTCAGGTAATAACCTCTCCAGACGTTGTAGCAGAGGGAGTTGGGGTTAGAGGTTAGGGGTTAGAGGTCAGGGTAATAACCTCTCCATGACGTTGTAGCAGAGGGAGTTAGGGTTAGAGGTCAGGTAATAACCTCTCCATGATGTAGTAGCAGAGTGGGTTAGGGTTAGGGGTTAAAGGTCAGGTAATAACCTCTCCATGACGTTGTAGCAGAGGGGTTAGGGTTAGAGGTTGGGGTTAGAGGTCAGGTAATAACCTCTCCATGATGTTGTAGCAGAGGGGTTAGAGGTTAGGGTTAGAGGTCAGGTAATAACCTCTCCATGACGTTGTAGCAGAGGGAGTTAGGGGGTTAGAGGTCAGGTAATAACCTCTCCATGATGTAGTAGCAGAGGGTTAGGGGTTAAAGGTCAGGTAATAACCTCTCCATGACGTTGTAGCAGAGGGGTTAGAGGTTAGGGGTTAGAGGTCAGGTATTAACCTCTCCATGATGTTGTAGCAGAGGGGTTAGAGGTTAGGGGTTAGAGGTCAGGTAATAACCTCTCCATGACGTTGTAGCAGAGGGAGTTAGGGGTTAGAGGTTAGGTAATAACCTCTCCATGACGTTGTAGCAGAGGGAGTTGGGGTTAGAGGTTAGGGGTTAGAGGTCAGGTAATAACCTCTCCATGACGTTGTAGCAGAGGGAGTTGGGGTTAGAGGTTAGGGGGTTAGAGGTCAGGTAATAACCTCTCCATGACGTTGTAGCAGAGGGAGTTGGGGTTAGAGGTTAGGGTTAGAGTTCAGGTAATAACCTCTCCATGACGTTGTAGCAGAGGAGTTGGGGTTAGAGATCAGGTAATAACCTCTCCCATGACGTTGTAGCAGAGGGAGTAAGGGTTAGAGGTTAAGGGTCAGGTAATAACCTCTCCATGACGTTGTAGCAGAGGGGGTTAGGGGTTAAAGGTCAGGTAATAACTCTCCATGACGTTGTAAAGAGGGGGTTAGGGGTTAAAGGTCAGGTAATAACCTCTCCATGACGTTGTAGCAGAGGGAGTTAGGGGTTAGAGGTTAAAGGTCAGGACTAACCTCTTCATAACCATGTAACGTAGAGAGTTCCCAGAGTGTGATCCTCCTCATGAAGAACAAACGTCACACAGCCTTCGTCTGTTCCATCAGCCTGCACCTGGGGACACAGATACAACAATCAGACCCTTAAACAGCCACCTCCCAGTACTCTACCCTGAACCTTAGTCACTAGCAGGCTAACACCCGGCTAACACTCTACCCTGAACCTTAGTCACTAGCAGGAACACCCTGTACTCTACCCTGAACCTTAGTCACTAGCAGGCTAACACCCTGTACTCTACCCTGAACCTTAGTCACTAGCAGGCTAACACCCGGTACTCTACCCTGAACCTTAGTCACTAGCAGGCTAACACCCGGTACTCTACCCTGAACCTTAGTCACTAGCAGGCTAACACCCGGTACTCTACCCTGAACCTTGTAGTCACTAGCCGGCTAACACCGGTACTCTACCCTGAACCTTAGTCACTAGCCGGCTAACACCCGGTACTCTACCCTGCACCTCAGGGAAGCAATCTATGTACGTAGTCATTCACGTAGACACTTTCATTCAACACTTGTCACACTAATAGATACTGTTTTACCCACTTATTTATACACTGTATTCTAGTTAATCATCCTATATAACTACTGCTGTCCACACCTTTTCTACTGTCTATAAAACACCATACTCTATAACTATTACTATACACCCCCGTTTTCTAAAAGTGAAATTTACCCAGTAAAATATTACTTGAGTAAAAGTCTAAAAGTATTTGGTTATAAATATACTTAAGTATCAAACGTACATGTACAATTTAGCCAAGGGAACACTCCAACACTCAGATGTCGTTTAAAAGATGCTCAGTGAGTCCTTCAGATCAGAGGCACAAGGGATGACCACGAAGTTGTCTTGATAATAGTGTGAATGTGATCATTTTCCTGTCCTGCTAGCATTCAAAATGTAATGAGTACTTTTGGGTGTTGGGAAAATAAGATAAAAAAGTACAAGATTTTCTTTACAAAATATAGTGAAGAAAAATATTTATCGTGAAGTACAGATATCCCCAAAAATACCTAAGTAGTACTTTTTTTAAAGTATTTTACTTAAAACTTCATTTGGCTGCAGGGGGCAGTATTGAGTACCTTGGATGAAAAGGTGCCCATTGTAAACATTTACATCATTACGGCCAGCTCCTCAGTCTCAGTTGCTATTATATGCATATTATTATTAGTATTGGATAGAAAACTCTAAAGTTTCCAAAACTGTCAAAATATTGTCTGTGAGTATAACAGAACTGATATTGCAGCGAAACCCTGAGGAAAATCAAAACAGGAAGTGGCTTCTATTTTGAAAACTCCATGTCCCATAGCCTCCTTTGCTCCATTTAAAGGGATATCACCCAGATTCCTTTTCTCTCAGCTTTGTTTCAGGCTTTATTTTTTGAAAAATGAGCCAGAAAAGATAACATTGCGTCAAGTGGTCACATGAGTTTTGCTGCTCGCGCAACAACAAGTTTGGACAGCTATTGCTTTCCCTCCTACTGTGAAAGACATTTGCGGTTGATATGTATCGATTATATATTTTAAAAACAACCTGAGGATTGATTACTAAAAAAACATTTGACATGTTTCTGGACATTATGGAAACTATTTTGAGGATTGTCTGCGTTATGTGACCACTCTTTCTTGTGGATTTCTAGGCATAGCAGCGCCAGAACAAACGGAGGTATTTTGGATATAAACTAATCTTTATGGAACAAAAGGAAAATTTGTTGGGTAACTGGGAGTCTCGTAGTGAAAACATCCAAAGTCATCAAAGGTAAACGATTAATTTGATTGCTTTTTCTGATTTTCGTGACCAAGCTACCTGATGCTAATGTTTTGTCATGCATTCGATAAACTTACACAAAGCCTTGATTGCTTTCGCTGTAAAGCATAATTTCCTAAATCTGGCTTGACAGAGTGGATTAACAAAAAAATTTGACTTGTATTTCCTATACTTGCTTTGTTCGCACCTGATATAATCTTTAGTAATATTCATTGAATGTAGGTAGCGCCTTCCTTTCTTTAATGATTCTTAGACAGCATAACGTTAGCAGGATTGCAGCCATAACCAAGGCTATACCTACACACTTTACTTTTGTTGCTAGTTACCCATTCTAAAACAATTTTACTGTTGCTAGTTACCCATTCTAAAACAATTTTACTGTTGCTAGTTACCCATTCTAAAACAATTTTACTGTTGCTAGACTGACATGTACACTGTTCAGTTGACAGCGTACATGGATACACAGACTTTATTCAAGGTCAGTGGAAGGTCATTAGTATTAAGGTCACACAGAAAACAATAATGGCCCAAGCCGGCTCTGCCCTGCGGTACACCACATTCAACTGAATTTGCATTAGAGAGGCTTCCATTAAAGAAAACCCTCTGTTATATTGGATAGGTAACTGTCCAGCCATGGTAAGGTAAATTATGGGAATCAATATAGGGTGCTTTTATTTTTCTTGTGCAGCGTAATGACCTTTGGCCTAAGAGCACACTCAGTCTTCTAGGCTTAGATAGAAGATGTGCCAAATAGCATCGCAATGTATTCCAGTACCAACTTAATATCCAAGTTCAGTTCCAGGTGGTTTGTCCTAATTCATAGATCGCAAATATCTTCTTCACCTCATCCACACAAATTCAAAACTACAGCCCTCATCTTTCATTGTTTTGGTCCGTTATGCAGGAATATGAAGGATCAGCATGTTGTTTTGAAGGTCATGCCTAACTTTCCTCAAAATCATTATTAAAGCGCTTGGCAATATCAAAGGGTTTTGTTATGAATGAGCCATCAGTCTCAATGAAAGATGGAACTCAGTTAGCTTCTCTTCTCTCTTCGCTACTCCTTTTCACTATCATTCCTTATAGAATGCATCTTTATTCCATAGTATAGTTTCTTATTTTTGTTTAGTTACGTGATTTCTCTGTATGTTTGCCAATCTGCTGTGTTGCCAGATTTATTTTCCATTCATCATCATCATAGAACTGCCAAAGGGGCGGTGTTGCAATCTACTGCAAAGATAGCCTGCAGTGTTCTGTCCTACTATCCAAGTCTGTACCCAAACAATTTGAATTTCTACTTTTAAAAATCCACCTCTCTAAAAACAAGTCTCTCACCGTTGCCGCCTGCTATAGACCACCCTCTGCCCCCAGCTGTGCTCTGGACACCATATGTGAACTGATTGTCCCCCATCTATCTTCAGAGCTCGTGCCGCTAGGCGACCAAAACTGGAACATGCTTAACACCCCAGCCATCCTACAATCTAAACTTGATGCCCTCAATCTCACACAAATGATCAATGAACCTACCAGGTACCCCCCCAAAGCCTTAAACACGGGCACCCTCATAGATATCATCCTAACCAACTTGCCTCTAAATACACCTCTGCTGTCTTCAACCAAGATCTCAGCGATCACTGCCTCATTGCCTCGCATCCGTAATGGGTCAGCGGTCAAACGACCTCCACTCATCACTGTCAAACGCTCCCTGAAACACTTCAGCGAACAGGCCTTTCTAATCGTCCTGGCGGGGTATCCTGGAAGGATATTGATCTCATCCCGTCAGTAGAGGATGCCTGGATATTTTTAAAAATGCCTTCCTAACCATCTTAAATAAACATGCCCCATTCAAGAAATTTAGAACCAGGAACAGATAAAGCCCTTGGTTCTCCCCAGACCTGACTGCCCTTAACCAACACAAAAACATCCTATGGCGTTCTGCATTAGCATCGAACAGTCCCCGTGATAATGCAGCTGTTCAGGGAAGCTAGAAACCATTATACACAGGCAGTTAGAACAGCCAAGGCTAGCTTTTTCAAGCAGAAATTTGCTTCCTGCAACACTAACTCAAAAAAACTTCTGGGACACTGTAAAGTCCATGGAGAACTCCTACCCCGGTCAACAGCACTGCACCCCCCACAGCAACTCGCCCAAGCCTTCCCCATTTCTCCTTCTTCCAAATCCGTTCAGCTGATGTTCTGAAAGAGCTGCAAAATCTGGACCCCTACAAATCAGCCGGGCTAGACAATCTGGACCCTTTCTTTCTAAAATTATCTGCCGAAATTGTTGCCACCCCTATTACTGGCCTGTTCACCCTCTCTTTCGTGTCGTCTGAGATTCCCAAAGATTGGAAAGCAGCTGCGGTCATCCCCCTCTTCAAAGGGGGGGACACTCTAGACCCAAATTGTTACAGACCTATATCTATCCTACCATGCCTTTCTAAGGTCTTCGAAAGCCAAGTCAACAAACAGATTACCGACCATTTCGAATTTCACCATACCTTCTCTGCTATGCAATCTGGTTTCAGAGCTGGTCATGGGTGCACCTCAGCCACGCTCAAGGTCCTAAACGATATCTAAACCGCCATCGATAAGAAACATTACTGTGCAGCCGTATTCATTGATCTGGCCAAGGCTTTCGACTCTGTCAATCACCACATCCTCATCGGCAGACTCGACAGCCTTGGTTTCTCAAATGATTGCCTCGCCTGGTTCACCAACTACTTCTCTGATAGAGTTCAGTGTGTCAAATCGGAGGGTCTGCTGTCCGGACCTCTGGCAGTCTATGGGGGTGCCACAGGGTTCAATTCTTGGACCGACTCTCTTCTCTGCATACATCAATGAGGTCGCTCTTGCTGCTGGTGAGTCTCTGATCCACCTTAATGCAGACGACACCATTCTGTATACTTCTGGCCCTTCTTTGGACACTGTGTTAACAACCCTCCAGGCAAGCTTCAATGCCATACAACTCTCCTTCCGTGGCCTCAAATTGCTCTTAAATAAAAGTAAAACTAAATGCATGCTCTTCAACCGATCGCTACCTGCACCTGCCCGCCTGTCCAGCATCACTACTCTGGACGGCTCTGACTTAGAATACGTGGACAACTACAAATACTTAGGTGTCTGGTTAGACTGTAAACTCTCCTTCCAGACCCATATCAAACATCTCCAATCCAAAGTTAAATCTAGAATTGGCTTCCTATTTCGCAACAAAGCATCCTTCACTCATGCTGCCAAACATACCCTTGTAAAACTGACCATCCTACCAATCCTCGACTTTGGCGATGTCATTTACAAAATAGCCTCCAATACCCTACTCAACAAATTGGATGCAGTCTATCACTGTGCAATCCGTTTTGTCACCAAAGCCCCATATACTACCCACCATTGCGACCTGTACGATCTCGTTGGCTGGCCCTCGCTTCATACTCGTCGCCAAACCCACTGGCGCCATGTCATCTACAAGACCCTGCTAGGTAAAGTCCCCCCTTATCTCAGCTCGCTGGTCACCATAGCATCACCCACCTGTAGCACAGGCTCCAGCAGGTATATCTCTCTGGTCACCCCCAAAACCAATTCTTTCTTTGGCCGCCTCTCCTTCCAGTTCTCTGCTGCCAATGACTGGAACGAACTACAAAAATCTCTGAAACTGGAAACACTTATCTCCCTCACTAGCTTTAAGCACCAACTGTCAGAGCATCTTACAGATTACTGCACCTGTACATAGCCCACCTATAATTTAGCCCAAACAACTACCTCTTTCCCAACTGTATTTAATTTATTTATTTATTTTGCTCCTTTGCACCCCATTATTTTTATTTCTACATTCTTCCATTGCAAATCTACCATTCCAGTGTTTTACTTGCTATATTCTATTTACATTGCCACCATGGCCTTTTTTGCCTTTACCTCCCTTATCTCACCTCATTTGCTCACATCGTATATAGACTTGTTTATACTGTATTATTGACTGTATGTTTGTTTTACTCCACGCATCAGAGCATCTCATTTACACACGCATCAGACCATCTCATTTACACATCTCATTTACATACGCATCAGAGCATCTCATTTACACATCTCATTTACACACGCATCAGACCATCTCATTTACACACGCATCAGACCATCTCATTTACACACGCATCAGACCATCTCATTTACACACGTATCAGAGCATCTCATTTACACACGCATCAGACCATTTCTTCACATCTTCAACATAGGAATCACAACCTCTAGTATGATCGGTTATACACTATTTTAGGTAAAGTCTTTGAAACTTTGGTTTTCCTAGATATGGCTATTATATCATGATCACTACATCTGATGGGTATGAATACTACATAAGAGAATATTTCTGTGGGATTAGTAAAGATGTGGTCAATACAATTGGATGGTTTAGTTCCTGTTCTGTTTGTAACTACCCTGATAGGTTGACTGATTACAGGTGCTGGTTACAGTTTGAAGCTTCTTATTTTTGGGCTATCGGACTCTGGGTTGCCCACTCTCTCTTGGGCCTTTGGGTTACCGGGTGCACGACGTCCGTTTTGGGTTACCGGGTGCACGACGTCCGTTTTGGGTTACCGGGTGCCGGTGGTACTTTTCAGCCTGGTACCCACCTTCCTTAGTCCTGAGTGGGCAGCTTGATGATAGCCAGTCAATATTTAAAATCACCCAGAAAATATACTTCTCTGTTGATATGAAATAGATTATCAAGCATTTCACACATATTAT
>NW_027037496.1:0-12290 GCF_034236695.1 Oncorhynchus nerka
GAATGAATGAGTGATGACTGGCCGTGACTGTGCAGTCAGCTCATAGAACTACACTCTCAGTAACACTTTCAGCCTACAGTCATTATGACGAGAGATAGGAATGAATGAGTGATGACTGGCCGTGACTGTGCAGTCAGCTCATAGAACTACACTCTCCAGTAACACTTTCAGGCTACAGTCATTATGACGAGAGATAGGAATGAATGAGTGATGACTGGCCGTGACTGTGCAGTCAGCTCATAGAACTACACTCTCCAGTAACACTTTCAGGCTACAGTCATTATGACGAGAGATAGAATGAATGAGTGATGACTGGCCGTGACTGTGCAGTCAGCTCATAGAACTACACTCTCCAGTAACACTTTCAGGCTACAGTCATTATGACGAGAGATAGGAA
This sequence comes from Oncorhynchus nerka, assembly GCF_034236695.1. NCBI lineage: Eukaryota > Metazoa > Chordata > Actinopteri > Salmoniformes > Salmonidae > Oncorhynchus > Oncorhynchus nerka. The sequence goes on from NW_027037496.1 coordinate 398, forward strand.
TGAATGAGTGATGACTGGCCGTGACTGTGCAGTCAGCTCATCATGAACTACACTCTCCAGTAACACTTTCAGGCTACAGTCATTATGACGAGAGATAGGAATGAATGAGTGATGACTGGCCGTGACTGTGCAGTCAGCTCATAGAACTACACTCTCCAGTAACACTTTCAGGCTACAGTCATTATGACGAGAGATAGGAATGAATGAGTGATGACTGGCCGTGACTGTGCCGTCAGCTCATAGAACTACACTCTCCAGTAACACACTTTCAGGCTACAGTCATTATGACGAGAGATAGGAATGAATGAGTGATGACTGGCCGTGACTGTGCAGTCAGCTCATAGAACTACACTCTCCAGTAACACTTTCAGGCTACAGTCATTATGACGAGAGATAGGAATGAATGAGTGATGACTGGCCGTGACTGTGCAGTCAGCTCATAGAACTACACTCTCCAGTAACACTTTCAGGCTACAGTCATTATGACGAGAGATAGGAATGAATGAGTGATGACTGGCCGTGACTGTGCAGTCAGCTCATAGAACTACACTCTCCAGTAACACTTTCAGGCTACAGTCATTATGACGAGAGATAGGAATGAATGAGTGATGACTGGCCGTGACTGTGCAGTCAGCTCATAGAACTACACTCTCCAGTAACACTTTCAGGCTACAGTCATTATGACGAGAGATAGGAATGAATGAGTGATGACTGGCCGTGACTGTGCAGTCAGCTCATAGAACTACACTCTCCAGTAACACTTTCAGCCTACAGTCATTATGACGAGAGATAGGAATGAATGAGTGATGACTGGCCGTGACTGTGCAGTCAGCTCATAGAACTACACTCTCCGGTAACACTTTCAGGCTACAGTCATTATGACGAGAGATAGGAATGAATGAGTGATGACTGGCCGTGACTGTGCCGTCAGCTCATAGAACTACACTCTCCAGTAACACTTTCAGGCTACAGTCATTATGACGAGAGATAGGAATGAATGAGTGATGACTGGCCGTGACTGTGCAGTCAGCTCATAGAACTACACTCTCCAGTAACACTTTCAGGCTACAGTCATTATGACGAGAGATAGGAATGAATGAGTGATGACTGGCCGTGACTGTGCAGTCAGCTCATAGAACTACACTCTCCAGTAACACTTTCAGGCTACAGTCATTATGACGAGAGATAGGAATGAATGAGTGATGACTGGCCGTGACTGTGCAGTCAGCTCATAGAACTACACTCTCCAGTAACACTTTCAGGCTACAGTCATTATGACGAGAGATAGGAATGAATGAGTGATGACTGGCCGTGACTGTGCCGTCAGCTCATAGAACTACACTCTCCAGTAACACTTTCAGGCTACAGTCATTATGACGAGAGATAGGAATGAATGAGTGATGACTGGCCGTGACTGTGCAGTCAGCTCATAGAACTACACTCTCCGGTAACACTTTCAGCCTACAGTCATTATGACGAGAGATAGGAATGAATGAGTGATGACTGGCCGTGACTGTGCCGTCAGCTCATAGAACTACACTCTCCGGTAACACTTTCAGGCTACAGTCATTATGACGAGAGATAGGAATGAATGAGTGATGACTGGCCGTGACTGTGCAGTCAGCTCATAGAACTACACTCTCCAGTAACACTTTCAGGCTACAGTCATTATGACGAGAGATAGGAATGAATGAGTGATGACTGGCCGTGACTGTGCAGTCAGCTCATAGAACTACACTCTCCAGTAACACTTTCAGGCTACAGTCATTATGACGAGAGATAGGAATGAATGAGTGATGACTGGCCGTGACTGTGCAGTCAGCTCATAGAACTACACTCTCCAGTAACACTTTCAGGCTACAGTCATTATGACGAGAGATAGGAATGAATGAGTGATGACTGGCCGTGACTGTGCAGTCAGCTCATAGAACTACACTCTCCAGTAACACTTTCAGGCTACAGTCATTATGACGAGAGATAGGAATGAATGAGTGATGACTGGCCGTGACTGTGCCGTCAGCTCATAGAACTACACTCTCCGGTAACACTTTCAGGCTACAGTCATTATGACGAGAGATAGGAATGAATGAGTGATGACTGGCCGTGACTGTGCAGTCAGCTCATAGAACTACACTCTCCAGTAACACTTTCAGCCTACAGTCATTATGACGAGAGATAGGAATGAATGAGTGATGACTGGCCGTGACTGTGCCGTCAGCTCATAGAACTACACTCTCCAGTAACACTTTCAGGCTACAGTCATTATGACGAGAGATAGGAATGAATGAGTGATGACTGGCCGTGACTGTGCAGTCAGCTCATAGAACTACACTCTCCAGTAACACTTTCAGCCTACAGTCATTATGACGAGAGATAGGAATGAATGAGTGATGACTGGCCGTGACTGTGCAGTCAGCTCATAGAACTACACTCTCCAGTAACACTTTCAGGCTACAGTCATTATGACGAGAGATAGGAATGAATGAGTGATGACTGGCCGTGACTGTGCCGTCAGCTCATAGAACTACACTCTCCAGTAACACTTTCAGGCTACAGTCATTATGACGAGAGATAGGAATGAATGAGTGATGACTGGCCGTGACTGTGCCGTCAGCTCATAGAACTACACTCTCCGGTAACACTTTCAGCCTACAGTCATTATGACGAGAGATAGGAATGAATGAGTGATGACTGGCCGTGACTGTGCCGTCAGCTCATAGAACTACACTCTCCGGTAACACTTTCAGCCTACAGTCATTATGACGAGAGATAGGAATGAATGAGTGATGACTGGCCGTGACTGTGCCGTCAGCTCATAGAACTACACTCTCCGGTAACACTTTCAGGCTACAGTCATTATGACGAGAGATAGGAATGAATGAGTGATGACTGGCCGTGACTGTGCCGTCAGCTCATAGAACTACACTCTCCAGTAACACTTTCAGCCTACAGTCATTATGACGAGAGATAGGAATGAATGAGTGATGACTGGCCGTGACTGTGCCGTCAGCTCATAGAACTACACTCTCCAGTAACACTTTCAGGCTACAGTCATTATGACGAGAGATAGGAATGAATGAGTGATGACTGGCCGTGACTGTGCCGTCAGCTCATAGAACTACACTCTCCAGTAACACTTTCAGGCTACAGTCATTATGACGAGAGATAGGAATGAATGAGTGATGACTGGCCGTGACTGTGCCGTCAGCTCATAGAACTACACTCTCCAGTAACACTTTCAGGCTACAGTCATTATGACGAGAGATAGGAATGAATGAGTGATGACTGGCCGTGACTGTGCCGTCAGCTCATAGAACTACACTCTCCGGTAACACTTTCAGGCTACAGTCATTATGACGAGAGATAGGAATGAATGAGTGATGACTGGCCGTGACTGTGCCGTCAGCTCATAGAACTACACTCTCCAGTAACACTTTCAGGCTACAGTCATTATGACGAGAGATAGGAATGAATGAGTGATGACTGGCCGTGACTGTGCCGTCAGCTCATAGAACTACACTCTCCAGTAACACTTTCAGGCTACAGTCATTATGACGAGAGATAGGAATGAATGAGTGATGACTGGCCGTGACTGTGCCGTCAGCTCATAGAACTACACTCTCCAGTAACACTTTCAGGCTACAGTCATTATGACGAGAGATAGGAATGAATGAGTGATGACTGGCCGTGACTGTGCAGTCAGCTCATAGAACTACACTCTCCAGTAACACTTTCAGCCTACAGTCATTATGACGAGAGATAGGAATGAATGAGTGATGACTGGCCGTGACTGTGCCGTCAGCTCATAGAACTACACTCTCCAGTAACACTTTCAGGCTACAGTCATTATGACGAGAGATAGGAATGAATGAGTGATGACTGGCGTGACTGTGCAGTCAGCTCATAGAACTACACTCTCCAGTAACACTTTCAGGCTACAGTCATTATGACGAGAGATAGGAATGAATGAGTGATGACTGGCCGTGACTGTGCAGTCAGCTCATAGAACTACACTCTCCAGTAACACTTTCAGGCTACAGTCATTATGACGAGAGATAGGAATGAATGAGTGATGACTGGCCGTGACTGTGCAGTCAGCTCATAGAACTACACTCTCCGGTAACACTTTCAGGCTACAGTCATTATGACGAGAGATAGGAATGAATGAGTGATGACTGGCCGTGACTGTGCCGTCAGCTCATAGAACTACACTCTCCGGTAACACTTTCAGGCTACAGTCATTATGACGAGAGATAGGAATGAATGAGTGATGACTGGCCGTGACTGTGCCGTCAGCTCATAGAACTACACTCTCCAGTAACACTTTCAGGCTACAGTCATTATGACGAGAGATAGGAATGAATGAGTGATGACTGGCCGTGACTGTGCAGTCAGCTCATAGAACTACACTCTCCAGTAACACTTTCAGCCTACAGTCATTATGACGAGAGATAGGAATGAATGAGTGATGACTGGCCGTGACTGTGCAGTCAGCTCATAGAACTACACTCTCCAGTAACACTTTCAGCCTACAGTCATTATGACGAGAGATAGGAATGAATGAGTGATGACTGGCCGTGACTGTGCCGTCAGCTCATAGAACTACACTCTCCAGTAACACTTTCAGCCTACAGTCATTATGACGAGAGAGGATAGTTTTTAAAAAGTGTCCCTTTCAATGGTCAGTCATTCACAAACACAGAGAGAACTTTAGAACGGGAGGCTAATTAGTGGAATTAGCTGTTCACTAATCAGTGTCCATGTCACCATTCATTGTCTCTCTCTAGGCATTAGTTGCCTAGCTACGGGGCGTTGTAACCCAGGGCAAAGGGATTAGGATTATCGGGAGTGGTTCTGTGGATGTCATCTATTAACCTCTATAATACTGATCCAGAGTCAGCCCAGCACACTACCCGTTCTCTGTATTTGACAAGCTCAGTTCACTCAATACCCTAATGGACTGGGCCTGTACTCACAAAGCGTTTCAGAGTGCGAGTGCTGATCCAGGATGTAAGCTGATTTCTGGGATGTGTCCTGATCTGACAAACAGCGCTGTAGCTCTGCTACTTTCCATCGGTGGATGCAGTGGATTGAGACGCAGCCAATGTGAACAAAACATATCTAGCTAAACTGACAGATTCATTTTCATTATGTTGCTTAGGATGTACTCTAGGAGGGTTCTAACAGATAATTACACTGCTGCACATTGTGTTGGGGACAATAAAAGGCTGCTTCCAACGTTGTTTTGGAGAATTTGGCAGTACGTCCAACTGGCCTCAACCCCAGACCATGTATAATCACGCCAGCCCAGGACCTCCACATCTGGCTTCTTCACCTGCGGGATCGTCTGAGATCAGCCACCCGGACAGCTGATGAAACCGTGGGTTTGCACAACCAAAGAATTTCTGCGCACAAACATCTCAGGGAAGCTCATCTGTGCACCCGTCAACAACCAAAGTACTTTGAGCAAATACACTCCAAGAAGTGGTACGGTAAGTAAAAACACAGTACATCCTGAGGGGAGGGAATTGGCAGGCAAATATCCAGAGTAATACAGAGGTACTTAGAAGAAGAAAATAAAGCTCAGATGAAAAGGAGGGGTAAGGAATATCTTCAGGTACTGGAATGATGAGAGGATCCAGTGTACAGCACCACTTCTGCTGCACTGCAGAACTACATTTAAATTGGCCAGGACTACCCTCACACACACCCACGCACCAAGGAACGAACACACACACCCACGCACCCAGGAACAAACACACACACCCACGCACCAAGGAACGAACACACACACCCACGCACCAAGGAACGAACACACACACCCACGCACCCAGGAACGAACACACGCACCAAGGGAACACACACCCACCAAGGAACGAACACACGCACCAAGGAACGAACACACACACCCACGCACCAAGGAACGAACACACACACCCACGCACCAAGGAACGAACACACACACATTTGTCGGCTAGTCCATTCTAGGACAATTCAATTAACAAATCTACCATTCTCCACTCCTAACAGAACAATATCCATGGATCCTTGGGTCTTCGGGTGCTTTAGCCTAAGGGTATTCACTGAAGCTCAGTACAGGGAGTAAAGGCAGCATTGGAGATTCATAGCTACTCGCCACCATCTCTCACTATAACAGTCTTTTCCCAAATCAATACAACCGCTGTAAAGGCATTTACTCCACCCATCAATAACTGAGTAATGGACTTTTGCCAGTGGTGCAAATAAACAATATCTTCCTATGAGCTTAGAAGAAAAACAAAATCAACCAGGAAATAGACCCAGATTGATGGGTGAGAAAAAGTTAGTCGTTGCGTAACGTCTCATTGATGAAGGTATATTGAGCTGGTTTCAGGAGCAATACAGATTTCTTCATGAGGCAGTTCTAGTGTAAGACTATTAGGCAGTGTGTGTGTGTGTGTGTGTGTGTGTGTGTGTGTGTTAGCTTATTAGGGCAGCGCTGAAGTGAGAATCCAGTCAGTGAAAGATGACTATAGAGATTGTGCTGTGTGTGTAGGTACATCGGGTGTTTGGGACTTGATCCTCTCAGCTACTGTTCTCTTCTTTGTTCCCCTGCCTACAGTATTTCGGCATGACTCCTGCCTTTCCCACCATCTCCCTTTATTTCTCTCTCCACCCCTCTCGCCCTATCCCTCCCTCCTCTCTTATCTCCCAGATGGATCGGTTCTCCCCTGCACTGCACTGCAGTATACATGACTAGGAGCAGCAGAATGAGGAATAGGAAGGAGAGGCAGACCAGATGACTCACCCTCTCCTCTCACAAGCTGCGGCCCTACAGGCCCCTAGGCAGGCTGCAGCCACACACACACACACACACACACACACTACTAAATCAGCCATCACAATGGATGCACACATAAACATGTATTGACCAAGCACACAGCACACAGAACACTACTAAATCCATCACAACGGATGCACCATTCCTGAAGTAGACATATCCTAACGCCTCTCCCCACAACGCCTCTCTCTCCTCAACACAAAGACTCCAACTACATCCATCCCAAAGACACCATGCTAAATGTTATACCTTGCTGCATTACTATGGTCAGGTGGATTATACCATGGTCCTGAATACATACTAAATATTACACATGAAATCTATAAAAAAAACAGGATTTATGTTGCTTAAAAAAAACGTCATGTTCTGACATTATTCCATGAGAACAAAATGGCAGAAGGTATCCAACGGCATCCTGGGAATCCACAGCTACATCTTCCTGAGCTGAAAGGGATTCCCATGTACTGAGTGACCCTGGTCTGCAGTGCTAGAGGCAGCCTTTGGACTGTTCTAATGATGACAGCTAATGACGCGTGTCCTCCAGACACTGTTGATGTACATGGTGTTGTAGCCTCTTCCAACTCGGCACAGACACAGCAAACACACACAGGCTGAATATGATTGTGTTTGTTTGTGTGTGGCCTTGCTGCAGGGACTGCTTGCTACTACAGTGGATGGATTCTCTCCTCTGCAACAAGCAATGGAAAGGGGATTTTCAAGTGAACCAGTGAAGAGCAGTCGTGGATGTTTTGTCTCGCTGGCCTCTTGGGACGGGCCCTTTATACTCTAATCAGACGGCACCAAATGTTCTGGAAACACCAGCCTGGGAGGCTGAGAGGAAGACACAACAGCTGCTCAGAGTCACAATGTCAGAGACATTATCAAGTGCCCTCGACTCAGGGTGGCGTCTACCTGTCACCATAACATTCAACACTGGCAGACGTTTGATATGGGCAGTTCAACAAGTCAAACGGTCGAACATCAGTACTTTGTTACAGTAAATCAAATACAAGGAAACAATCATTCAATTACAATCATCAATGCCTTTGTCATCTCTCCCATCTATGGTAAACAGCACTCAGATTCATCTTCTTCCTTTAAATAACCACTTTACACCAATCAGAAAGAGATCAATGACACTACCAATCTTCTGATTGGCATACTAAATATTACACAGGAGGCAGAGCAAATGCCTTTAAGGGACACCTGTCACAATGCCCAACGTTGTAAGCTCTGCAATGTCTATATGCCGGGAGCTGGGTCAGTCTGCTATATCTGGTGGAATTCTCCGTCTTATCTGGTGTCCTGTGTGGATTTAAGTAAGCCCCCCTCTAATTCTCTCTCTCCCCCTCCCCTCCCGGCAGGACCATGCCTCAGGACTACCTGGCCTGATGACTCCTTGCTGTCCCAGTCAACCTGGTCATGCTGCTGCTCCGGTTTCAACTGTTCTGCCTGCGGCGATAGAACCCTGAACTGTTGACTGGAAGGTTGCTACCTTGTCCCGCACCGGCTGTTTAGGACTCTTCTCTACCGCACCTGCTGTTTTGGACTCGCTCTCTACCGCACCGGCTGTTTAGGACTCGCTCTCTCCGGATGCTGTTTAGGACTTCTCTACCGGACCTGCTGTTTGGGACTCTAATGCTCTTTACTCACTCGCCTCCGGCTGTTTACTCGCTCTCTACCGCACCTGCTGTTTACAAGTCGCTCTCTACCGCACCTGTTTTTGTGACTCGCTCTCTACCGCACCGGCTGTTTGAACTTCTCTAATGCTGTTTAGGACACAGCTCTCTACCGCATCTGCTGTTTGGACTCGCTCTCTACCACTGCTACCGCACCTGCTGTTCTATGGGACATCGCTCTCTACCGCACCTGCTGTTTTGGTAATGAATCGCTCTCTACCGCACCTGCTGTTTAGGACTCGCTCTCTACCGCACCCGGCTGTTTGTTTAAACTCTCTACCTGCACCTGCTGTTTGGGACTTACATGCTCTCTAATCTAGCTTCTCTGCTGTTGGGACTCGCTCTCTAAAAACCTGCTGTTTAGGACTGGCTCTCTACCGCACCGGCTGTTTAGGACTCGCTCTCTACCTGCACCTGCTGTTTTTAATGACTTTTTGCTCTCTAACGCACCTGCTGTTTAGGACTCGCTCTCTACCGCACCTGCTGTTGGGACTCAAGCTCTCTACCGCACCTGCTGTTAAAAAACTAGTCATGTCTCTACTCACTCTCTCCCTGAGAACAAAAATGGACTAAGCTCTCTAACGCACCTGCTGTTTGGGACTCATCTCTCTACCGCACCTGCTGTTTAGGACTAAACTCTCTAGGCACCTGCTGTTGGACTGCTCTCTACCGCACCTGCTGTTAATGGACTCGCTCTCTACCGCACCTGTTGACTCGCTCTCTACCGCACCTGCTGTTGGACTAGCTCTCTACCGCACCTGCTGTTTAGGACTCAGCTCTCTTACACACACCTGCTGTTATGACTGCTCTCTTGCTGTTTGGACTCGCTCTCTACCGCACCTGCTGTTTTGGGACTCGCTCTCTACTACAGTGGCTGTTTAGGACTCCCTCTGCAACCTGCTGTTTGGACATGGAATCTCTCTACCGCAAGAGCCTGGATGTTTTTGACTCGCTCTCTACCGCACCTGCTGTTTATACTCTCTCTGCGGCACCCCGGCTGTTCTGGACTCCAGCCTGGGAGGCTGAGAGGGACACAGCTCTCTAGAGTCACCTGCTGTTTGAGACATTATCTCTACCGCACCGGCTGTTTGGAGTGGCGTCTACCTGTCACCTGCATTCAACACTGGCTCTCTAGGCGTTTGATATGGGACTTCTCTCCCCGCAAGTCAAAGGTCTCATCAGTACTTTGTTACTAAGTAAATCAAATACAGGGAAACAATCATTCAATTACAATCTCAATGCCTTTGTCACCTGCTGTTTGGGACAGCACTCAGATTCATCTTCTTCCTTTAAATAACTGCACTCTCTACCCAATCAGCAAAGGACTCAATGACACTACCAATCTTCTGTTTGGACTAGGGAAATGTGGCTGTTTAGAACTACAGGAGGGCTCTCTAGAGCAAATGCTGTTTGGGACTAAGCTCTCTACCGCCCAATGTTGGGACTCTGCTCTCTACCGCCGGGCTGCTAGGACTCAGTCTCTTATATCTGCTGTTGGGACTTCTCTACCGCACCTGCTGTCCTGTGGACTCGCTCTCTAGCCCTCTAATTCTCTCTCTCTACCCCTCCTGCTGTTGGGACTCGCTCCTCAGCACCTGCTGATGGACTCAGTCTCTTACCAGCTGTGACAACCTGGTCATGGGACTCGCTCTCAGTTTCACCTGCTTCTGGACTGCGGCTCTAGAACCCTGCTGTTCACCTGGGACTCGCTCTCCTACCGCACCTGCTGTTAGGACTCGCTCTCTACCGCACCTGCTGTTTGGGACTCGCTCTCTCCGCACCTGCTGTTAGGACTCGCTCTCTACCGCACCTGCTGTTTAGGACTCGCTCTCTACCGCACAGCTGTTTAGGACTCGCTCTCTACCGCACCTGCTGTTTGGGACTCGCTCTCTACCGCACCTGCTGTTTGGACTGCGCTCTCTACCGCACCTGCTGTTTAGGACTAATCTCTACCGCACCTGCTGTTTAGGACTCGCTCTCTACCGCACCGGCTGTTTGGGACTCGCTCTCTACACTGCTTTAGGACTTCGCTCTCTACCGCACCTGCTGTTTGGGACTCGCTCTCTACCGCTGCTCTCTACACTTTTGCTGTTTAGGACTCGCTCTCTACCGCACCTGCTGTTTTAGGACTCGCTCTCTACCGCACCGGCTGTTTAGGACTAAACTCTACCGCACCGGCTGTTTAGGACTCGCTCTCTACCGCACCTGCTGTTTGGACTCGCTCTCTACCGCACCTGCTGTTTGGGACTCGCTCTCTACCGCACCTGCTGTTTGGGACTCGCTCTCTCCGCACCTGCTGTTTAGGACTCGCTCTCTACCGCACCTGCTGTTTAGGACTCGCTCTCTACCGCACCTGCTGTTTTAGGACTCGCTCTCTACCGCACCTGCTGTTTAGGACTCGCTCTCTACCGCACCTGCTGTTTGGGACTCGCTCTCTACCGCACCTGCTGTTTAGGACTAGCTCTCTACCGCACCGGCTGTTTAGGACTCGCTCTCTACCGCACCGGCTGTTTAGGACTCGCTCTCTACTCGCACCTGCTGTTGGAGGACTCGCTCTCTGTTTGGGACTCGTTCTCCGGCTGTTTAGGACTCGCTCTCTACCGCACCTGCTGTTTAGGACTCTCTCTACCGCACCTGCTGTTTAGGACTCGTTCTCTACCGCACCTGCTGTTTAGGACTCGCTCTCTACCGCACCTGCTGTTTAGGACTCGCTCTCTACCGCACCTGCTGTTTGGGACTCGCTCTCTACCGCACCTGCTGTTTAGGACTATCTCTCTACCGCACCTGCTGTTTTAGGACTCGCTCTCTACCGCACCTGCTGTTTGGGACTCGCTCTCTACCGCACCTGCTGTTTGGGACTCGCTCTCTACCGCACCTGCTGTTTGATTCTCTCTGCACCTGCTGGGACTCGCTCTCTACCGCACCTGCTGTTTGGGACTCGCTCTCTACCGCACCTGCTGTTTGGGACTCGCTCTCTACCGCACCGCTGTTTTGGGACTCGCTCTCCTACCGCACCTGCTGTTGGGACTCTCTCTCTACCGCACCGGCTGTTTAGGATTAGCTCTCTACCGCACCGGCTGTTTAGGACTCGCTCTCTACCGCACCTGCTGTTTAGGACTAGCTCTCTACCGCACCGGCTGTTTAGGACTCGCTCTCTACCGCACCTGCTGTTTGGGACTCGCTCTCTACCGCACCTGCTGTTTGGGACTCGCTCTCTACCGCACCTGCTGTTTGGGACTCGCTCTCTACCGCACCTGCTGTTGGGACTAAGCTCTCTACCGCACCTGCTGTTGGGACTTCCTCTCTACACCTGCTGTTTGGGACTGTCTCTACCGCACCTGCTGTTTGGGACTACTCTCTCGCACCTGCTGTTTTGAGACTCGCTCTCTACCGC